>NW_008598093.1:63576-74591 GCF_000691845.1 Merops nubicus
AGCAGATGCTCTCAGTAGGTGTCTTCTCTATATCCCTTCAACAGGAAAAGATGTGAAAACCAGTTCTCCACAGCCTTCAATCTGGTACAGGAGTGGAGGGTCCTGAAGCTTGAACTAAGGGCAAGGAAAGGGAGGCTTTACTTCTTTACCTAAGTTTTTTTTTCTGACTTACCAGTTACAAAAGACACCTCAGTGTACTGGGCAGAAGGAGTTTTATTTACTTATAGCATTTATTTTATTAATTTATTTTATTTATTTATAGCATCAGTGTCAAAGGACTGCTGACCACATTCTTCTCCTTACCTTTGCTTGAACTAAGGGCAAGGAAAGGGAGGCTTTACTTCTTTACCTAAGTTTTTTTTTCTGACTTACCAGTTACAAAAGACACCTCAGTGTACTGGGCAGAAGGAGTTTTATTTACTTATAGCATTTATTTTATTAATTTATTTTATTTATTTATAGCATCAGTGTCAAAGGACTGCTGACCACATTCTTCTCCTTACCTTTTCCAAGACAATCAAAGAAATCTAAAAAGAAATTAGTCTGCTATTTACATTCCTGTTACTTCATATCTCATTCACCATTCTTAAAATGAAAGAACCACAGCAGCCTGAAAGTATTTCAAAACCTCTTAAAGATAACACAGATTTATTTTGAGCCAGGGATTATCTATCAATGACCCATTTACATCACACCCTGTACCTCTAGAGCACAGAGGCAGGCAGCCTGGAAAGGTGTCATTATTTAAATGTTAAGCAAAATGAGTCCTGCTTAATCAACCTCCATCCAATCATGTCTTGTAAGGGGATCCACATTTGCAAAATGGAGTCTGAGGTCACTTGACCTTCTTTATTCTGGAAAGGAATCCTGCTACAGCCTGACAGCTCTAGCACTAAATGGCACCTACAGAAAGCACTTCCAGAGCCTGCTGCCAGCAGCTGAGCCTGCCTTGCAACAGCAGTGCTGGGCACCACAGTGAGCAGTCACAGCATGACCAGAGAGCCAGCTGGAGCAGCTCTAGCCTGGTGTTCCAACAGCTGCTGAGGAAAGCTGGGCTTGCATGCTACAGACTGTACTGCCACCACAGCTTCAGCTGGGACAGAAGGCCAGATAAAAAGGTAGAGTGCATAGCCTCCAAAAGTGGAGTCTTTGTAGAGTGAAAGGAAATGGTCAACAACACCAAGCAGAGAAAGGAATAACTAGAGGAATATCTAGGGCAGGAGGGAAGAAGTCAGGGTTCCTCAGGTCAGATCTCTTTTCCATATCTAAGGAAAGCTAACAAAAACATAAGGCTGTGAAAGAAACGCTGGAAGTCTGTTAGCATGCCAAGGAAAATAACATATCTAAGTGTGCATAATAAATCAGTCACTGGGGAAAAACATCATCAGCAAGAGTCTTCCCAGACTAGGGAGATTCTACGTGCTGAAACTCCTTTGTGCTGTCTGTGTTTCAATGGCTTCTTTACAAAAAAAAAAGGCATGGCAAAACCCAGAAACTACAGACACAGTGCTCTCTTATACAAAAATCCCCCCACATGTTTTCACCCTGATACTGCAATAGCAAATGGTGGTCCCAAACACACCAAAGACACGATATTCTCAGGAACACATTTAAGCACACCAAAAATGCAGTATGACATTCTCAAGAACACATTTAAGCACACCAAAAATGCACTCCCACGACTGGAACTCACTAAGCAACTGGGACAAGAATTTTCTAAATGACAAAACAACAGGGGGCAAAGAAGGAAGCAGCCCAGTGCTCCAAAATCAGAGTGATGAACAAGGATTGTTCTGAGTGATTCCTGTTGCAGGCTCATACTCACCCTCACCACCACCACCTGTACAGAGACGTGCTCGGGCAGCCGAATGGGAGCCCGGAAATGCATTGCCAAAGCCACCAGAAGGTGAAGAATGGAGATCAGATTTTTGCCATGGATTGCTGCAGGGAACAAGGAAAAGGAAGCAAATAAAAGAATAGTGAGGCCTTATTTTAAACCAACAGCTTTGGGGAAAAAGACAGTGAAAAATGCCTCTGGTAAACAGAGTCTTTTTTCCTTTTATCCTTCCTCTTTTTCCTATATTAACAAGTTCTACAATATAATATTACATGTAGCAAAGCCTAGATTCAACCCTCCCTTTAAATCACATGCCTGACTTAGGCATCCAAACAGTTCAGCTCCCTCTGTAGTTAGTGAAGACAGGCAGACTCAATCACTTGCCTTCCACTTTACTGGAGAATACTGGACAATTCTGCTTTTAGCAGACTTCCAAAGTGTTAGCACAAGCTTTCCTGGCTGTAAGAGATGAACCTCATCTACTACCTAGGTGAATGGACTTCTTTAATTCCATTCTCACTTTTGGATTTTAACAGGGCATGGTTGAACAGAGGGGATTTTCTGCTTAGACTGTCAGAAGCTGCATCCTCCAGCAGGAGGCAGGAACCTTTTGCTCTCACTGTGGTTGCCTGAAGGATTAGACCACTCTCTAGTACTAGACTGACAAATACATTTCTCATATCTGTAGATACAAGTTCAGGAAGCAAACAAAAAACTTTGTACAGAAAGCATAACCTTAAAGAAACAAATTACTTCAACAATCCCATGTACATCTGTCCTTAAACAGAGATGACAGAAGACTGTACCAGTTACAATCCATACAGGGATGTGGTAATGCCCTTTATACAAATAATTTTTAAAACCACACTGCTTCACAGAGAGTAGGATCAACCTCCTGACTATTATATCCCCCTTTGCCTGTGAAGCTAAGACAGAAAGCATAAGAGAGTCCTTACAGTCAACGTTCCACTTGATTGTCCAGCCATGGGGCCGGAGTAGATCATGGACAGCTTCCAGCACTGTCTGCAGCTTTTGCTTCTGGCCAATCTCAGACTGTGTCACTTCTGCCACGTTCAGTTTACGGTCAGCCAATTTTTCTGCATTTGAAGAAAAGAAAGAGAGAAAGAACAGGCAAAAATCAGATTAAACAAGGGCCTGGGTGGGAATGAGAAGCACAGAGCACTGGGCAGAGCTGGACTCTGCCAGAAATTTTCCCAGAGAATGATTTGCCTCAGAAAGCAAAACAGCTGAAAGCAAGCCTTAATTAAAAGTGTGTCCATTCCAAAAAAAAACCTCATGATAGAACACTCCTAAGGTCTGGCAGAACATGCTCCTCAATCAGGTGTCAGAACTCGTAACAACTTTCAGACAGGTACCAGGTTAGTAATAGTTATTTTACATCCCATTTTCTTTCACTGCCAAAAAACATTTGGCACAACACAATCCTCACTACACAAGGAATCTGCAAAGGTTTAATGGGTATTTCTAATAACAAGATAATTTAGGACAACAAAGAGGAAATGTTGTGTGAACATTTACTTCAGCTCCATAAGCTTTATTTCAGCTAAAGCAAACTTTGCCTCCTCAAACCATCAAGAGTCACAGACTCATAGGACCCACAGATTTGTACTGACTTAATAGAACTAACAGAAAGAAGTTGGCACAGCATGTCATGTCACATCATGGTTGATTAGTTCTAAAAATGAACTAATGCAGGAAACTTTGCAAAATGCCATTACTGAAATCTGAATTCTGTTTCTGTAATAGGATTATTTGTTGCCACAGTCAGAGACAAGTCATCCTTCTCTTCCCCTACGTTGTGGCCTTTGCCAAAGACACAGGAGATGTGTATTTCTTCTTTGCTTTCTTTTTTCTCTAAAAAAGAAAGAAAAAAAGAATGAGGAAGGTGGGGTAGAGTCCTCCAGCCACCACAGGAATGGGAACAGCTGACCTCTCCCTCCACTCTGGGGTAAAAAATGGTCAAACTAACTGCTGCTGAGACTAGGAGGTCAGGACTGGTTGAATATATTGCAATTAAATATTATAATTCAAGTTTTTAAAGAAAAAAAAAAACATACCTCACCAAAACTGTTATCACAGAATGGGGTGGGCTTCAACTCTAAAGATCCCTTCAGAAGCATTTCAGAGTTGTCAGAAGTTATTTTTCCAACAATGGAAATATTTCTGCTCTCAAGTTTAAGTTTTTTTCTGGATATTTTACCTAGCTGAAAATAAATATATCTATTTTTTTAAAAGTGACAGAAATACAAAAGTACTTTATTAACCCAAAGAGAAGAGACTTGCAGGTTATCAGCTCACAAATACTTTGAACATTTTGACTGTTTTGACAATCTACAGTAGCAAATTTTAATCAAAATCATTCATCTTTTAGTCACATGTTCAAATCTAGCCTCAGCCCAGGTTAGCTGCCAGTCAGCAAGCAGAAATTTATTCCCTTTCACCCTGACACGACGTGTACCAAGCCACTTCAGCCTCTGAATGGCACCACTTGTACCTTGATAAAATTAACTAGATGGAGCTCCACCTCCATCAGCCAGACAGCCATTTGCTCATCTCTTCCTCCAAACTGCCTCGAAATAAACCCACTGACAAGCTGTTGTCTTTAATCTTTTTGTGTGTGTGTCTGCCTATCACTTTTTGAAACATCTCTCACCAACACAGAATGATAAATACTACTTGAGGCAGTTATCACTGACCCTACTTTGTGAGCTTTTCCTGCTGGCACCAGAAAAGAAGACTTGCACAACAGATGGCTGACTTAATTCTGAGGCCACAAGCACCAGGAGCACCACCATGAGCATGATGTGCTTTGCCTCTTGCATCAATGAGACAGAATGGAGACAGACAGATTCAGTATCCTAAGTCTTGCTGAAGAAACCAAGGCACCACTGAAGAACAACATAAGATGGGGGATGAGTTATGATTAAGGTCAGGGGAGAAGCATTTGCTCTCTAGTCAGAGGCCCAAGAAGAATAAAGTGAAGAAAAACCAGTCCAGTTACAGTCTCAGTCTGCAAGACCTACAGGAGGAAAGATGGACATGTAGAATTTGCCAAGTCCAGCTGAGCTACAGGTGCATCTATGTATGGGCAGCTAAGCCCTTTCTAGATGTCCACAGGCCTGAGGGTGGAACCATGGCCACCACAGGGCACAGAAGAAAGCTGGGATCCCACGTCAAACTGCAGTACCAGCTGCTCAAACAGCAACCTCTGTATGCCAAGTGCAACTGTATCCACACAAGTCTTTAAGGCCAGGCTGGAGGAGGCTCTGGGCAGCCTGATCTAGGGGGAGGTGTCCCTGCTCATGGCAGAGGGGTTGGAACTGGGGGATCCTTGTGGTCCCTTCCAACCCTGACAGATTCTGATCTGTTTTAGCAGAGGACTTTAGAGCCCTAATGGCTCAATGGTTGGACTTGATGATCTTGGAGGTCCCTTCCAACCTAAAGGATTCTATGATTCTATGATTAAATACTCCCCACCTAAAATTAACTCTACACCCCTGGTCCCCACCATGTCTGGAGAATCCCAGCTGTAGCCTAACCAAGCAGTGTTGAACATACTCTTTGTTTTTTTTTTCCTCAAGTTATTGTTGAGAAGTTTTAACTGCACACAAAGTTAATTGATGTTAACAAATTTAGAAGCTTGTGAATGGTCAAAATGCTGCAGGCCTGTTATTTAAAGGACATATGCAGAAAATTGAGTAAGCAGCATCCATTAGAACTAGTGGAATTAGCACTACTAGGTCCTCTTGCCCAAGTCTAACATGTACATCCCATATCCCACCCCACTCTTGAAAACCTGTAATAAATAAACTGAGAGCAGTCTCAGGCCTCTCCATTTGCTAAAAGCACCCCCATAAATCACTGCATCACCAGGTTTTCTCCACTGTGCTTCTTGCATGAACACACTCCTTGCAAAGACATAAGGGGGTTGCAAAATCACAGTTGCTTAACTGAGCAGATCCCCTCATGAATCATTCACACAGAAGTGCACGTTACCAGCATGTCCTGCTGCCATGCATTCTCTTTTTCTTATTTTTTTCCCATAAAAATCATTCTATCAGGACCCCAAAAAAACTCTCAATCCAAAAGCTCCCAGAAGCAAACGATACTGACAAAATTTTGGACCACATGGCTTCTGCTTGGTCCCCCACTGTAAACACACTTCTCATAACTTTTTTTTTTACACCACATATTTCAGCTGCCTGAACTACTTAGTCCATGAAACAGAGACCTAGGAACCATCTGACTTCCTGCCCTTTCAGCAGACAGCCTGGAAAGAACAGATGGAGAAGCTGACACTGTAGCTATCAGTGAAACAAACCATACCCCTGGTGAATTACTCCACAGACCTGCTGCTGTCTGCAGCTCTGGAAGAGACTTAACTTTGGGCCCCTTCCAAGACTTTGGGGCTTTCTCTTGTGGGAACTCACCTAGCAGCTTTTGCAGCACCTGCCCATCATAAAGGTCCTCTTCAAGCTGTTTGACGATGATCCTCTCCTCTACCAGCACATCATTAATCCAGTCAATTAGAACCTGGAATTGCAGAAAAAGGAGGCAAATGTCTAAAATATGTTCCTTCCATTCAAGGCAATACTTAGGAATATAAAACAGAGCAAGAGTAACTATATTTATGTATATCCAAGTTACAGAGAAATAACAAAGAGATGTTTGGGCTCTATTTTTAATTGAGGTCTTGCAATTTTAGTGCTATTTTTCTTTATTAAAATGTCTCCTTACTGTACCAACTTTAGAGCAAGTAGCCACGAGCATCTCTGCAAAAATAACCTTTGCTAGTACTTATGTTCTTCATTTTCCAAACCTCACATCTTACCTGGTGTATCTGAACAGCAGACCTGCCAATAGATGATGGCAGTCCCATGCTCCCACCATGATCTCTACCCTGAACAGATGGGAGTGGTGTGCCAGAAAGGAGAGCTTCAGAGGGGAAGGAGTGCACCCTTCTACAGGAGCCAAACAGACCAAATTAGCTCAATCCCTACCATCAGTCACAGGACAAGGCATTTTATCTTAAGCTGTTGCAGAATACAGAAGTCTGGAATTAAAATTTTGGGCAAATGGACCTGATAACCATTCTACAACATATACAATAGTCACCATATGCTGACTACTGGAACTATAACAATCATTTGATCACCTGCAAAACAGGAATGAACATAAAGAACCTTTAAAAAGAACAGGAACTGAGTTAAATTTCCCATGTGCCAAAGATAATAATTTCCAAACAGTTACAGGAACAACAGCCTTGACTGTCTGAAGTTGGCAGTAGTGCTTTCCTCCAGCTTATTATTTGGAAAATTAAATTACTTTTGCAAAAGTAATATAGTTCTGTGAGAAGAGATGCAATATTAATTCCTTGGTTCTGTAAGAGGATAACAGCACTGCTAATCATAGACATGCAAAAACCAATAGCCAACTGAAGCAATTTTAAAATTATCATTTTAAAATTCTGCAATTTTAGATTTGCTTCATATATAATTGTGGATTCTTTAAATTCACTTTAGATCCCATGCTTCTGCCTCTTGTCAGCAGTGATGATGGGTATGTCTGAGGGGGGTTTAATATACAAGAGATTGTGAAACAAAAGAAAATAAACAAGATATAGACAGGCTTGAACTGGAAAATACCCCCCCTTGGCAATCCTAGGAAACAAAAGCATGTGAACATGTCAGTCACAAAGAAATTTAAGTAATTCAGCCTGGTTAATGAGGTTCATTGAATTGAACAACCCCAAGGAAGTTTTGTTATCCACAAAAAAAATTTATAATCCAGATATGAAATACTAATGCCTCCTGTACCTCTAATCTGTATTTTTAGTCCTTCCAAACCATGGTGAAAGTGTGCAGGGGCTGAAACTCAGCTCTAAAAATAGTGTAAGTGGCAAATTTTAGCCAGGTGATATGGCAACCAGTCGACTGCTGGAAAGCAAGGATCAGCACCAATGACTTTTGTCCTCTAAGCTGCCCAGAGGAATGAAAAATCTCAATAATGCAAATGACTCCTCCAGAGAGCTTTGCTTCCAAATAAAGCTCTTCTGGTGAGTTGTTCACTAGTCAATACCAGTAACTTGTATCAAAAGTGGTCTTCTCTAGAGCAGGTGAAAGGAAAGTGGAGGTGATATTTGAAGAGAGATGTGTGTCTCCATGGGTGTGCCCTGCACCACTATTATTGCCCCATCACCCCCCTGTGACCTTGCAGAAACTTTATCTACACTGGGCCATCCCTCTATCAAACCCTCCTGGGGTTACAGCTACCATCACTGTTCCAACACATGCTGCTAAGTTCCACACTCTCACATCCACCTAATGCCCTGTTCCAACACATGCTGCTAAGTTGTTCCACACTCTCACATCCACCTAATGCCTTTTGGTGGGCAAAAGGACCACACAGCTTCTCCCTCTCCTTTTGCTGCCTCATGGTCCTCTCGTGCAGCACCTTCATGGCTTGCACTGCCAATGATTTGACACCAGCTACACCCTGGGACTTGGGGTCCTGGATGGAAAGGGGTATTGCAGCACCATGCCCTGGCAGGTACAGCCATCCTCTCATTTTGGCTATGGTCATAGGAGCAATGCTGGGAAACCTGGCTCTTGACACACGTTCCCCCATGCCATGGAAACCATCTTGTTTCTGTGTCACACAGCCTGATCTATCTATTGATATATCTCACATATGGGCAGAGAAAAATGTCAAGACAATTGCTCTTCCTGCATTTCAGCCTCTAGCAGTTCTCAGAATGCCTCTTCAGCAGCCTCTGGATCAGGTAAATTCTCCCTGCCCAGTCATTCTCCTCTATATTTAAAGCTAGGGTTTTCAACAAGCCCTAGTATGTCAACTATCATCTGGCATAGGGCATCAAACCTTTGGATGTCCTTTGAAAATCCCAACCAAAATTAGCTTATCAGAGATTATGGCCAGCAAAAGTGAAATGCAAGAAGATGCAGCCTAAATAAAATAGTTAACAGAGCTCTGCTCTGCAGAGAGGGGAATGGTGACCACATTTGGAGAGAAAACTCCAATCAACTATTCTTAACTCCTTCCATATTCTTCAGGGTATAGAAGGACATTTATGGCAAAGGGCTGAAGAGAGACATTAGCAAAGGATTATCACAGCTGCAAGTCAGTGAGAAGAAGGATACCATCTTTCACCTCAAACACTGTTCAAGAGTGACACAGAAAAGTAAGTCTTAAATAACATGATGCTTTCTTGTCCCAGATCACCTAGAATAAGATTTTCAAAACTTGTCAATAAGGTGACCAACTCCAAAATGATACAAACTCCAAAATGATACAAATTCGACACACAGAAAACAACTGAAATCATAGATCCTGGAGGTCTTCCAAGAGATTTACAGAGCAGACTTCCAAAATTGTCTGAACTTCAGCTGAAATTATCATTTGATAATAAGATCCCATTACAGTTTCTATAGGGAAAGGGCAGATTTCTAGAAGTCCTCAGAAGCTTTGTGAAGGGAAGACTCAGGATGCTAAACTATTTGAAAACATTAATAAACACTCTGTCCTGTGCTAAAAGGTGTTCAAGTCAGAATCTAGAAAATGGCAAAAAACTAAAGTCTGCAAGTACTTTCTAATGTTGGAGCCAATATCCCATTTCCAAGAGTGTAGGTACACAGGAATCAGCACAAAGTGGCTTTGGGTACAGGGTGTTAAAAAAGGGAAAAAGGGAAATACTTACTCTATGTGCTAATTAAATATTTCAGAGAAATTCAGCATTGAAAAACTTCTGGCAAAGTATATAAAAGAGATACAATAATAACATAACTATGGCTAAATCTTGTTTATTTTGATAGTTCAGCACCCAAATGAAAGAAGAATACTGCTAAGAACATTCTCATTTCTTTTGTATTCAGACTACAACTCCAGCTCTGCTAGACAAAATTAATTTGCAATTTATATTTAAGGAAATTTTTAAAATCTAAGTTTAGGTTGGTGCTTTTTTGTTTGTTTGTTTTTAACAGTTCTTGAAGACTTTGCAAGTTTGTAAAACACAAACCAATCCCCAAAATCTGCTGTCCCACCTCTTGATTCCCTGATTGTGAGCCTGGGGAAAAAAAAGTAATCTTTCTGCATAGATTTTTTTCCCCCCCAAGGTTTTACAAGGGAAATAAAGCACCATAATGCTCACTGAAATCACTAGCATGCAGAAATCCTTGCTGACTCTGCTCACAGAATGTTGTCTCTCCAGCTCTTTTGTACAAAAACAGAAGCAGAAAATATTCAATAACCTGAATGTCTAAAAATTTAAGCAGCTCAATACAGACATGGAGTAGTGGGTGGGAAGCAGACAGGAGGTGTCTGCTTCAGAGACAGACAAGAGAACTTTTTCCTGTGCATGAAAATATGCTTAAATTTGCTTTATCTGCTCTCATACTCCATCTCTGTCCTTGCACCTCATGATCTGCAGTTCAATACTGCCTTTTAAGCTCAGGCTACATTTGCTGCATTAAATAATGGATATAAAAGTAACACTGCAAGACTGAGGAAGTGTTTTATTGCAAAGCCTGTTCTCACAGTGTCAGCCCTAATACCATGCCCTCCTCAAGTTCAATGGCTGGTGAAGCCACCACAAGATCCCACAGGTAGCTAATGATCTTCAAGGTGCCCAAAACTCATCTTCTTGTTCAATACTTGGAGACTCACAGGCCAGGATGCAGGTTTGTTAGGTCACTAGTCATACCTTCCTAAAAAGCTGCTTTTCTATGGTCTTCTATAGTATTGAAAATCAGCAGCATGATTTTAAAACTTTAATTCAATATCCCCATGTCCTCAAAACTATGCCTGCCCTTTCATGCATATCCATATAAAACATCTCTGAACTGCACCAAATGCTCAGGCACATGTGTTTGTAGTTGTAAAATCTCCAGCAGTGCTTCAGCTTCTGACACATCCATTTATTATGCACTGGTCCCAAAAATGACACGTCTGGTTAAATGAGCCATGTCACATCACTAAATGCTGGGCTGCAAACTGGAATTTACCATGAGGCAGACAGCTGAAACAAAAGTGTGCTAGAAATTTAAAAGGAAAAATGAGTCTGGCAAGCTGACTTGGTGTTTTTTTTTGTTCATGGAAGATGGGTTTTCATGCCAAACTTCACCAGCTTGGTGAAGTCCAGCAG
>NW_008598093.1:74622-76087 GCF_000691845.1 Merops nubicus
ATGCTCCTATGGCAGTGAGGCACACTCAAGAGTTAATGTGCAGAATTCCAGGACATGAAGACCCCACAGTCAATGCAATATGAACATGAACAAAATGAAAAACAAGACAAAATCCATGAACACATCTAGCACAATGGGAAAACAGGAAGCCCAGTCACAAAAAACAGCAAAGAAAGAAACCCCTGATTTCAATGACCCTTTCCACCCTGACTTCTGGAAGAATTAGGAAGCAGAGATCAAAAGTATGAAAACTTAACCAGCCTTCAGGGTTGAGCATGGAAATTAATATTAAAAATTCATATTCAGGCCTGAAAAGTATTGACTAAGCACAAAGCAGGGGTGGCCTGTAAACAAAGAGAAGGCTTCTTGTTTTCAAAAGCAGACCACACACCATTTAGGAAGCATGGTTTCATCTGGTCAGAAGTGAAACCTTACCAACAGGACAGTGGCTTCATTTTGGTTTTCTCTTCACCACAGTGAATTTTAAAAAGCCATAAAATTAGACATGGAAAAAGTTCATAATTTCTAGGACAGCAGATGATTTACTACAAATGAGAACATTCACTCATTTCAGCCAATATTTCAGCAGCAGTGTTTGGATCTGGATTAAGTTTAGATACTTTAAAGGCCAAAAGCTGTTGGAGTATCAAAAATTTCTTACAGAAATCTTTGCAGGAGGGAAAGTACCAACAGGGACTAGATGTCTTTTCTCAAGGCTTTCAGATGGGACCCACTTTCAGATGGGACCCAATTCTTGCAAGCTACTGTTATAAAATTTTGGGTTACATCAGTAGAAGCTCTTCATACTTTTCCTATGAAATGCATGAGAAGACACTAGGAAAGCTAAGACACTAGAACCCCTGCCACTTCTGTGAAAAGTTAAAATATCTTTCCTAAGTCTCTGACTCAATTCCTTACAGCCTATTAACTTTATTAAGTTTAGGATGATAACCAGCAACAAAGCTTTTGAAACTTTTACCCTTCAGCCATATCTGAACCAGAAGGGGGAAAAAAAATATATTCCTTTCACCTTTATACCAATACAGAAAGAAAAACACATGAACAAAGAAAGCACATATAGAGCAGCCTCCTTTTTTTTATTTATTCAAAAGAGAACTAGAAGAATCCCAAACACTCTTTATCATTAGTGACATGGACCAACTAAGGGAACTTTATATATTAATGGAAAGCAAATTTTAAACAGATTCAGAGTAACACATAGATTAGAAACCTGACTGAAGTACACCTGAAGAAACAACTATCACAGGACACCTCTGTATCTGGATCACAAAACAGCCCAAACTTATAATTCAAATGTTTAAGTTAGTTGTACACTTGCCACTTGGCAAATATTGGGCAATGACAAAAACAAGCTGATATATTATAGATACCAGAAATGGAGTATTTTGTGAATAAATTATTTATACATTTTTATGAACAAAATCATAACTCTTCTCTCTTTCCC
>NW_008598093.1:76118-96069 GCF_000691845.1 Merops nubicus
GAATTTTCAGCTTTAGGTCCATTCAGCCACACTGCAAACTGTGCTCAATCACACACAGAACAAAGTGAGTTAAAATAGGCTGCTGGCCACAGAAAGGAGCTTAGCTGAACACTTGATATCAACAAATTGTGGCCAACTACTTTTTAGAATACTGCCAATGATGATAACAAACAATACTTTCAGGTATAATTGTAGTTCCTGATGATTTTCATATGTGCAACAGGACTTAAAATGGGTATTTGAGCATCTCAAACTAAGCAGCCTTCAACAAGGGGATTCACTGTGTATTGGCAATAATAAGAGTGAGGAATGAGGCTTTTTGTTGTGTGGGATTTTTTTCTGTTGGTCTCTCCATGTTACCACAATGCTACACAATCTGTCTCTCCAAAGTTACAATGGCTCTGTCAAAATCATTTCCAAACACTCACACAAGCCTGCACTGATCAATGCATATCATTCCTCTGGCATGAGGCTAGCAGAAATTAAAATGACATTTTCTGGAGACAAAGAGATGTTAAAGCACAGTCAGCATCAGATATCTCTGCTGCTGCTTTGCACTGAGATCCATTTACCCAACTGCATGTGACTGACACAACAGAAACACTCAAAAATCAATGATGCAAACCACTGGCATGTCTAACTGATGTTGAAAGAGATTTGGGCTGGCACCCATGAAACTAAGTTGTACTGCCAAATTTCAAAAGGCATGAGGCTCTATTGCTGCTATTGGCACATTCTTCTTTGAGAGGAAAAGAGTGAGAATCATGTTGAACTACAAAACCTCCATCTATTCAACTTCTCACCCCTTGCTAGCCCATGGAGATCCTTCATTTCAAGCTCTGTGGGGCAGGCAGTGATTTCTGCTGGCTACTGCTGTATAGCACACAACATAGCTAATTCCCATCCAGCACTGGGGTGCTTGGAAAATGTCATTAACCACTGAAGAACAGAAAACAAGGAATAAATTGCTCATTTTTTTTGCATTACCCAAACTCTGTGACATAGAACAGGTTTTGCCAACATAATTCAAACCTCTCCCTGCCTTACAGATTCACACCAACATAGTGTTAAGTATTTCTCTAGCTGAATCTCTGTAAAAACCCTCACTTGCTGAGGTATGCAAATGATTACCAATTACCTAAATTACCTAATTTTCAAGCAGGCACTCTACAGAACACATTTCTCTTTTGAGGATGATGAGAAGGAAACAGCCTCCAGCTACACAGTTTCCTCCACCAGCTGCTTCAGCTCCATTTTTAACATGTTCCTCTTGCTTCACCAAAGTGTAAACTGACTTAGTGAACCAAAGCCTGAATCTGCAAAGTGCTGTAAGCACCCAGACACATTCTTGAGTGCTGCTCTAGCCCTGGTTTTCATTCCTCCTGAAGGCTTTCAAGTTTCTAATCTGGAACACAACCTTGCTAGATTATGACATCCAGGGAAGACTTACCAGCTCACATTAAATTCAGCAGCAAAATTCCCAATCTAAAAGCAACTCTGATCTCAGTATCAAGTCTTTGGCATCACAGAGGGAATCTGGTTCCTTCACTGCAACAACTGTGGTTCATGATAAAGAAACGTGGTTTCTTTGCAGCTTCACTAGCAAAGAAACCACAGTAAATTTTGAAAGAGTAGTGCAAGACCACTGTACCTTTTGAGAAAACCTTTGGATTTAGGTACTAACAAGGAAAGAATGTGCAAGTTCACTTAATTTAAAACCACAATGTGTTCCAGGGTGATTTAGAATAACGAAGAAATTTGAGCACAGCTCCTCACTAAACTCAGTTGGATGTGGTTTTGTAATCCTGAGCATGTCACTGCAGTGTAAATAACAGATCACTGGGCTTGTTCTGAAGGTACAACAGGTGAGCAGGTTGCTGAGGCATTTTGTGAAGCATGTGTGCAGCCAGGGTGCCACAGCTCAACACCCTCTCTGAAGACAGTATACACTATCCAAAGTTTTCAGAGCCACCCAGCTACAGCTGCATTGTTGTTTCCAACAAAAATATTTTTTTAAAATAATAAAGAGGAAGCATAGTGGGAAGTGTAACACAAGCACAAATGCTTTTTGGAAAGAGACTGCCTTTGTTCAGAATTGCAATCTCTTCTCTTCCTGCTCCAGTTTTCCCTATGTTAACCCCAACGACTTACTGCATAGAAAAGGTTCTCCTAAACCCTAGTCCCTCAAGATAAAACCTCCATCATACCTGGGAGAAAGTATAAGCATGTAGCAGGAAGCCACATGCCACATCAGCACAGCTGGGAAAAACATTATCAACACCTTGGGCAGATGTCTCCAGTGACAATATGGATTCAGGACAATCTGGCCCCTGCCCCAGTACACAGAAAAACTGAGGACTTCTCTTTAAAAAACAGGCTTTAAGGCAAGAAGAACCTCAGATCCAGCTTTGCTATAATACCAGAGGTCTTCTCATTGTCCCCTACCATGCCCTTCCTCATTTCAGTGCTAGTCTTTCTTCTCTTGAAATCTCCCTAGTGCTTTCCAAAGCTCCTTCCCTTTTGCATGAACTGAAGGAACCCAGGTCCATGTGCAGGCAGATTCAAGCTAAGCACTGAACCTTGCTGTGATAATCACAAGGATACAAATGGACAATGCAGTATTACACCTTAACTACCACAAGCAGTCTGACATCCAGCCTTTTCTTCTTTCATTGTTGCTTTCAGACTTACCTTGTTGATGACCTCAATTTTCACAGACATACTTCAATAACAAGTTGTTATTCCTCAACTGTGTTCTTGGCAACCAGCTTGTAAATGACTCCAGCTCACTGGTTAAAGATTTGAAGGACAAAATAGTGATTTCCTACCTTGATCAGTTCTTTGAACTTGGGGTCTTCTTTTGAGTTAGGATCAATCATAGTGCGCTCCTCATTCTCCTCTGTCCAAGTGAAAAGGGAAACTTTAGTGAGATCCACTTCAAACACACACTGCTGAAATACTGCAAAAAATGCCTCATCATGAGGTGATCTGTCAGCTGACCAAGAAATGAGAGGGCCTAGTCATCGTCTTAGCAAGGGAATACCCAATGATCAAAGTGCTAGGCATTTTTAGAGACACACAGAGAGATGACACAGCTGTAACTTCCCTAAAATAAGATAGTTTCCACTGAACTTCCCCAGCTCAGACCCTGCTGTATGCAGGATAATCACCATCCTCTGCACCCTGGGGGGCATGTTAATATTTACATGCCAGAAGTGCAATCAGCTGCTTTTCTCCCTCTCCTCAATTTGTAGCTAATTTCTATTTGAAAACTCCTGTCCCAGTTTACACCACCCTGTAGGGTATAGCAAGCCTGACACCACACTGTGCAGCTGCTGAGACCTGGGCTGACAGTTTGTGCCTCCACACTCTGGTTCCCTGAAACTTGGTCATGCATGCACCCAGCCCTGAACGTGTCAGCTCCTTAACCTCTGCTTAAGCTGGAGAATGAAAATGATCCCAATTTCTATCAGTTGTACTTCCACATGGGGGAAAAATGTAAAATAGATTTCTCAAGTGTAAAGTCTTCTATTTCTTCTGTTGCTGGGAGACATGTTAGAAACACTCTCAAATGGCCAGCAGGACAACCACAAGATGCATGAATATAAAGATGAATTTGATACAGAAATGTTGGTAGCAAGATCAACTTCAGCTCAGTAAAGCTAACAATTATCTTTGGCAAAATTATCTTCACAACACCACATACAGATATGTGCACCACGTGCATTTTTACATGCTACCATGTATATGGACACTAGTATTTAGGAAGCAGCTGAATAAAGTCTCACATTTTAAGCCTGGTGCTTGCTTTCAAGTAGCAGACCTCTCCCCACACACTTCATTTTAGCTCCTTTAGTAGCCAAGTGGTAGCTGTGATCTAGGCTAGATCTCTTCAGTGGAGAGCAAACCCTGGCTGCTACACAACAGGAACCCAAAGATGGGTGACAGGGTCACAGCTACACAAGGAGATCCACATCTTTTCAGCTGAAGTTATTATTTATAAACCACATGGATTTATCATTCGCTGAGTCTCAACAGGCCATCTGGAATCCTGCTTTCCTACTGCTTCTCAATTCCTTCCAGCACAACAAAAAAGGAGGGGTTCTGGTATGACCACTTTATAAAAGGAACCCTTTAAAGCTTGGCAAGGACCAGCCTGCAGTGGCTACTTCTACTGCAGTGCCAGACTTCACTGCTGTCAGATGGAAAACACTCCACTCATCCTACACACAAGACAGACTACATCTAACTGGTTACCTTAGACTTCATCCAGATATTTGGGTGCAGTATTTCCCTTGTCTTTAAAAAAAATAAAACCATGATATCTGAACACAGTTGACAAATTTCCACAGCCATAGAAAAAAAAAAGCCTTTAATTCTTTTGCTGCTTTTCCCCCCTGTTCCTTTACTTCCTCATTATGCCCCAGGATGAGTCAAGTCAGTCTAGTTGTAAGGAAGTGACACCCACTACACACCCAAAGTGCTGCTAACTGAAATTCTAAACAAGATTTGACCCATAACAGTACACTACTCAGCAGAGAACTTTGCTTAAGGTTCAGTGGTGGCCATGCCTTTTCATGACAGACCCTCAGGATGGTGCTCCATCTTCTAAAGTCACACACATCTTTAGTGGTACCCAGAGGAAATCACTTGGGGACATTCCTGATCCATCCATATGCACAGAGCACTCAACACTTTGCCCACATCTCAGAAGAACAGTACTTGGCATTTCCTGCTACTTTTCTAATTAGAATAGCTAAATGACTAACACTTTTTTACACATTTATTTTCTGTTATTTGTCTTCACGACAGCTTGCTTCAGCTAATTCTATAGATTAAAAGACACACCCAAGAAAGAAAAAAGTGAATTTTTTTAAAAAACATGTTTTTTTTTTAAAAAAAAGTTTTAAAACTTTTTGCTATTATATTATGTTGTTGCTCTCACAGGGACTTGGGGTTGGGGGGGGGGTGGAGAAAACAGGACTTTGATATTTACCTTTTTTCTATAAAGCATTATTTGTTTTATATACTTCTATCCTAATTACTTTTAATTACTATATTCAGCAGCCTAAATGCTCATCTCTTCATTCAGTATCGTGTCCCATTTTGCTGTGCTGTCACTTGCAAAGTGGCAGCAGTGACCCAAGGAGGAACATGGCATCCACTAGCTAACAACAGTGTAGTATCTGCACTGAGGCAAGGGTTCCACAGGAACCACAACACACACTTCTGCTACAGGCTTTCTGTGGCTTGGACCTTTGGCACTTCAGTTCCCCATCTATCTATATATATATATGGAGAGAGAGAAAGAAGATATCACTTCCTTACCACAGAAGGAGGTCTGAGATGCCCTTGGCCAGTGGGTTAATGGAACTGAAGCAAATCTTGAGCAGACAAATTCAGCACTATTTTCCACTTAATATTTTGCAAACCTCAACTTCCCATCTGCTTTCAGGGTGCTCACAGAAGAACTCCAGTTCTCTGATAATTCATTTGAGCAAGCCAATTTACCCATAAACTAACTAGTTTAAGTTTATCTGCATAGCTGGCACTGCTTTAAAATTCCATTTTAGCCCTTCTAATTTCTGGTCCACATGTGACATGCAACAGTTCTTAATTCTCATGCCCAGTTCTCTCAGTTTCAACTAAGCAATCTACATTTAACAGTATAGCAATGGCCATGGGGGTCACAGTGGCCAATTTCATTAATAATCCCTTGGTAGAAGTCTGTAGCATGAATACTTTACCTAATAGTGTGTCTTCTGGATGGATGTCCACGGTGTTTGGGTTCATCGGTGCATTGATAGCATTTTTACCTTCTTCTTGGAGGTCACTCACTGAACAGAGAGGAAAAAGCAGAAAAAAAAAGACTGATAAATGCAGTTTGCAGATGTTTAGGGGTTGGCTGAAGAAGTTATTCATAATAAGAGAAAACATCTGGTAGATCCCCTTCAAAATGGGCCCAGAGTTTACAGCAGAAAGAACTGCTTTTCCACTTCACAGTGGAAAACAATCAAAATAACACCATTTTATAGCTTCTTATTAAACTGAGCCACCACACAACTGGCTGGAAATATTTTGCAAGAAACAAACCCACTTCTGTAGTAGGAGAAACCTCAGAGTGCTCATTTCTCCAGAAGAAGGGGGTAAGCTTTGCCTGCAGGACAACCCAGATCTAGAGCAGACAGGAAACTCTAAAAACAAACTCCTTTTCTGATAGCTCGACCACCACTCATCACCACCTTTTCCAGCTCCTGAACACCAGGAACTGCAATTGGCTACCAGCCATATTAAAAGCCTCAGAGAATGCCAGGGAGACCTACCAAATAAAGATGAAAATATATTTAATTGTAGCACTGCCACTGGCTAAAAATAGATGCAGTGTGATCTGGAGCACACAAATCTGGAATTTGTGATTTCAAGCTCTCATCCTAAACCTACAGCCCTCATTCAGAAAAGTACCCTTCATCAATAAAATACATATTAAAATACTTCCCTATATCTTGCCAGATGGGAAGAAGCTGAACCTGAGGACAAGTACTGAAAAGCTCTTCAGTATCTTCACAGATCTTCACAATAAAAAAAGCACTAGTGATGCTATAATGCTTTTACACTCTCCAAGGCACATCTCCCTCTGAACTCAGATAATTATTTATTATAAACCAGAGTATTGAAATACATGCTTTTGAAATAGGAGGTACAAAGACAGTGTAACAGCCCCATCTATTCAGTAACAGTTCTGTGTTTGCATGGGCTAAGTTCATCATGATTTGTGGTACTGTAGTCTCCTTTGGGAGAGGTCCAAGTCCTATAATCTTTTCAGGAAAAAGCAAGGAGTTCCAAATAAAATAGATCTGCTAGACAAGATTTTCTGGGGAAAGAAAGGGAGGAACAGTTAACTAATAGTTACAGTATTCCAACAAGCCCTTCCTTCAGGAACAGTCACTGTTCCCCTTTCCCACTGGAAAGTCAAACCACAGACTAATTATTTGCATGCAGTCTGAAAAGTTTACAAAATCCTGCATGAGTACTTGTTTTCTTCTTACTTGATAGAAGGGGAAAACAGAGCTCCTACTGCCCCAGCATAGGGCAGTGAAGAAGGATACACTATAGTCCCTACTCCTCCTCTCACAGATACTTGAAACAGGAGCTTAAAACAAGTACCACGGTTCTTAATTGCAGTTCCAAGATGTGAGTTACCTGCTGCACAGCACTGAACATGACTACAATCCTCAATTATCAAATGCTGTTCCTGTGTTCTACAAGCAACAAACACCAGGGTCACGTAGCTCCTTAGCATCTTCACAGAGCTTGACAGTAAAAAAGTGCTAGCAATGCTAGTGCCAACAGGAACACAGCCACCACAAGGCCTAAGAAAAATCGTGTGGAAATTGGACATTACAAGTAAGATTTTTTTTTTAAACCCTACTAGGGCTATAAACGCCCCAATTCCACTTAAATCAGACTCCTTTGGAAGCACCAGCCTTGCTTCTAGATGTAACTCTCTGTTCATTATTATAACATTGCTGTTATTCTGGGAATGCCAAGTGTTCAATAAGGTCAGGGCATCGCTGTTCCAGTGCTCTGCAAGAGCAGAAGAGAGCTGCTAATTCCCTTTGGGTAGTGAATACATCATATTGACTTCAGAGTATGCTATATAAACAAAATGCCACATACATTTCAAGCCAGAATACTTTTAAATGCAGCTAAACCAGTTTTATCCCCCAAAGCTCAAATAAGAGGATACGTTTGCTTGCTTTTTTGTTGTTTGAACGATCTCTACTCTTCCTAACAAAAATACCATGTTTATGAAAAATTTAGTAAACTGAACGAAAACATTAATGTGAATGCATTAAGCCCCCAAGCCTCATGGCACAAAGAGCCACATAAAACCCTTACACTTGCCTTAAGACCCAGTGCAGCTGGGCCAGATCCCACAGGACTAAAACATCCCCTCCTACCGTGACCAGAGTTCTGCCAGCAGAAAGGCTCCTGCCCGGGGAGAGCCCTGCTCACACAGAGCCCTGCTCACACACAGCCCCTACACCACGTCCTAGGCAGGCAAGAAGAGATTGTTGCTCCACACGTAGCATCTCCTACCTCCTTTTCTGCGCCTCTTGCAGAGGAGCCCTGCCATCCAGCCCCAGCAGCACAGGCGCTCAGGGGAACCGCCGGGCTGCCCGCACGGCACAGGAGCAGCAGCAACCGGCTCAGGGGCTGCCCCCTCGGGACTGCCACAGCGCTGCTAATTCAGGCATGGTGACACAGGAGGAGGCACTAAGATAGCCTGCCAGCTGCTGCAGCCCGGGGCGGAGGGGGCCAGGAGAAGGACACAGCACTTGGCCACGGACTCACAGCCAGGAATCCCTCCCTATCCTGGCCACTTCTGTAGCCAAGTGCCTCCCTTGGCCTGCTGCGGGCTGCCTGAGAGCAGGCACCTCAAAGATGGTGTTTTCTCAGCAAGGAGCCTCCTGAGAAAGCCACCCCCATCCACTGGTCACACAAGGTCGGGTTCCCCACGGCAACAGCTTGCCCCAGGAACACAGCAGTTCACAGAGCAACAGCCAGCACGCAGAGAAGCGACCGTGCTTAGGCACATAAACATGCCAGGGGACCCCCAGCACCTCCTGCACTCCAGAACCCTTTCACCCTGAGCTTGAACAAATGCTGAGGACCTTTCCCTGCTCACTACCCCCTGTAGTCACTTCACACTGTTGAGCAAAGAAACAGAAGCAGAAAAAGGAAACCAAGCCACAACACAGGAAAAAAAAAAGAAAGCAGAACTCATAAACAAGCAAGTGAGTGGAGAGAGTTAAAATAACAGGCTGGAGCAACAGGTACATTCCTGAGAAGAATTTGATAGGTGTTTTAATGCAAATTTACAACACAGAACAGCTTTCAGCCCATGCTTTCACAAACCCAGAGGTACTGTAAAACATTATGGATATTGATCCATTGGCAAATGGATCAACTTTGTATCAGCGACAGTGGCTTTGCTGTTAAATTTATAGCAAAACCTCACACTGAATGAACCGTCCATGGAAGTGGGCATTTTACTGGTAGAGCAGAGCTGCTCTTGCACAAGTTATTAGTCATGGTAGGTCCCAGCTCCTTACCTGCACTCCACCTGCCCATCAACAGGTCTCCTTTTCCCCTTTCCTTCCCTACAGGAAACATCTTCCCCCGTTGTGTTGGCATAGTTCTTTGCCCTCCAAATGAGTTCTGTGTAAAACATCCTTCTCTAAAGCTTGATTATTTAATTTCATAGACAGGTCAGAGAAAAGCAGTAGGGGAAGACAGAACAGGGGCAGCAAAATTAGTACAGGCTGGAGCAGCACCACTTCACCCAGGATGGTGCCCAACAGAACCTTTTCTGTGTGTGTTTCCCCAGGCTGGTTTGTTTGCTCCTGCTGGCATGCCACGCCAGGGCAGAGGTCTCCCTCAGATGTGCCAAAAGAACTCATACGAGTAGCCCCAGCATCCAGGGACCGCTCTCCTGCCCACAGAGAGTTTGCCCTCACCTTGACCCACAGCACAGACTCTGCTAAATGGTTACAGCCCTAACATAAAACCTGCCAACAGTCTAAACGACTCAGCTGTGCATTTACACAAGACAAGACAGGTGTAACTATAGGCACAGAAAGACGGTACCTTGGAAGCATATTTGGCAACATTAGATATGATTTCTCCCAGATGTCTGCTACAGCCTCCCTCCCTTCTGGCTGGAGATCTCTCTGAGCACATCCTCAATTAAGAGGCAGCACTAGTCCTGTGAACCGCTTCAGTACTCCAGCAGCCAGCACCAGCAAAATCCAAATGTAACAAGTGACAGGCAAGCAGCCAAGGCATTCAGCAAAACCCTGAGTATTCCCCTAAAACAGAAATGTAAATTCACAAGCAAAAGGTCACTTCTCTACCAGTCCCCAGGAAAGCAGCAACGGTTCCTTGGCAGCCCTCTGATGTTTTAACAATCTCCTGGCAGTGTCAGCAGTCAACATGATTTAGTCACACTGAAAGCTGTGCTGGCTTTTCAAACAAATTAATATAATGAATGGGTGGCTCACACACACGCCATACAGAGCCCCATCTGTAAGCCAGGGGAGCTGTCTCAGTGCGTGGGCTTGCACGTAGACTGCGTGGAACAGGGGCAGTTAGCTGCAGAAAGCTGAAGTGCCACCAGAGCTGTCAAGGATTTTTCACAAGCCAGGAAATGGCCTCTAAAGTCAGCAGGCACACTAGAAAAAGAAGAGATGTCCTCACTTTCTCCTTTTTATAAGAACGAGCATGATGACATCAACAATTTGATCCCTTCCACCCTCACTCTTAATAATTTCAGTGTAATTTTAAAAGATATCAACAACAGCATGGTTCACCCCTGAAGTCTTTACTATTTACTGCCTTGGTATTAAAAAAATTGACCACACGCCTCTGCCTCTATCAGAGACAGATGGCAAATGCTACTTAATTTTAGCTGTAGTTATTTCTGAGGGCAGGGCTGGATCCCAGCCTGGAGAGAGCCGCAGCTGTCGGGACACTCATCCCGGGTTTGGGGCCACAGCGCCTTCCTTCCCACCCAACCCGTGCCCAGCTGGCTCCACAGCACTGCCCAACCACAACTTCCACGTGATGTACTTTCATCTCACGATCAAACCCTAATTTTGGAAGCTATCAGACTGCTTTGTTACCCTTGGCTCCGTTACAGACGATGGGTTCAAATGACTTTGTCATCCTCTTTGGTGGGAGCCGCGCACAGGCGGGAAACGTGCGATGAGCACGTCACCGGGGCTGCACGGGAAGCTCCCTTCCTGCCCCCCCTGTCTTACTGCTCCCAAAGTTTCCTTGCTCTTCTCAGAGACAAAACCCTCGCCAGACACAATTTTTCAGGCAGTGACTCACCTGCCTGCAACTCATATCCAGGGCAAAATACAAAGTCCATATTCAAGACCACTTCTACCACATTCACACCAGTGACTTGTTCACTCACATCTCAGGTGAGACGTGGCCATAGGACAAACACCCCAATGAAGCAGCCAACCATTTGCATCAAAGATGAAATATCTATTGGAGCTCCCACTTCCCATGAGAGATGTCAGACCAGAAGGCAACAGGTGGGTAAAGACCCTGCAGTTTCTATATCTTAACCTACTCCTCTGTCTGTCTATCACAAACCAATACAGGCAGCCGTGCACATGCAGAATTTCCACCTGACATCCAGAGCCTCTTCACAAAAAGTCACCCTTCAAAACTGTAAGCCTCCTAGGAACACAAAATTTAAAAATAAACAACAAAGTTTTGACAAAAAATGACATTTCCCAAGAAAAACTGTTCTACTAAAAGATTTCAAAACCAGCCCCAAACATAATACCTGCTGATACAGTGAGACTCAGTCTCTTTTCTGGAGACAAACCACATGCACAACTCAAGTCTGCTGCTACAGCATTACTAATTGCTTAACATTAACAAAAGGCTCTGAGATCTTTTGATAGAGACTGCAGAAGAAAGACAAAGCCTCCATTAATTAGAATAGTGAAATAATAATCCCAGGCAGATCAAAGACAAAGACTTGATCAAATCCACATAAAGGCACCGTATCAAGGGATTGCATTCGAAGCAGAACTGTGGTAGTAAAGGAAATTATTTCTATGCCTTAGTAAGCAGACAAGGCAATCACAACAGCCAGGCTCTGCCACTTGAAGAAATGTAAAGGCCTAAAAGAAATGGAAAAGTAAAGCTAAAAGGCAACTTTTAGGAAAGGGCTGTAATAGTGCTTTGGGTTTAGTTGCAGAGAGCAGGCCACGCTCGCGTGTTATGGCTAACACTCACCCAGATGAGTGCTCTATGCTGTGACCCCCAGGACAAAGATCTCCCCTTTATTTTTGTGAAGGGTAAATTATGTATCTTGCTTGGTAGTGGCACGTTCAATACTTGAGCCAGTTGGAAACGTTTATGAGAAGCTGTGGCTTTGTTTTGTGAAATACTGCCTTTGGGTTTTCACCCAGGAAAATTCCTATCTTTCTATTAAGCTGTTTCAGAGGGGGGATAAAAAGAGAATTTACCTTTTTTGGTGGGTGGGCTACACCTGATTCCCACAGCCACAGTGGTCCTGGCCAAGCCCCGCACAGGCACCAGGCCTAAGATTTCCAGCAGTCATGCTAATCCCACTGAAGCTACCAAATGGACTAGACCAGAATTCAACTCAGCATTTAGCTCCCAAACTGTTTTAGTCCCCTTTGGCTCAGCTCATGCAACAGGTCTAACACCCACTTAGGAAATACTTAACTAGGAACCCTTCAAAAGAGGTTTTGCAAGGCAGAAAAGCAAGAAGATAGAAGCCTACAGAGAGCTCTGGAACTAAAAGTCAAAACAAGATGATGAATCCCAAGTTTAAGTGCCCATTTCTCATTTCTTTCACTATTGTCTTAAGCCCTAGTTATGTAGCTGTCTTCATCAGGCAGACATCCCCACTGTCAGCAAAGGGGCACTCCAGACTTTGCCTCCATCCCTAGCTGCCACTCATCTCTTCCCTTTTGCTGGCACTAGTGGCTGCAGAAGCCACATTATGGCACAGAGTGGGGACACAGTGTCCCTCAAAACTAACCCTATAAGAAAGGAAAAAAAATACAGAGTTAATTTTCACTGTGTAGACACACAAACACATGCTGGCAAGACTCCTTTAATCAAAAGCAACTCTAGAAACCAGAATCGACTCACTACTTAGGGTATCCATATCTGATGGGTCCAGCCAAAGCAAATCACCAAGGGAGAGACAGCAGAAGCTGCTAGAAGCAGAGTGAATAGCAGTATGCTGGAATAGAGTTGCCTAAGTCCATTGTCTCAATTCTTGTCTCCTGCATCATGAAGAAATCTGGGAGAAAACAGCACTTCAGTTCACTGCCTTCCATCTATAACCCCCCCCACAAAACTGACTGTGCAAACTTCACCAAGCAGAACACTCAGCATCAAAAAAGTCACTCTGTGGCTCGTGGTAACACGTTTTACAACTGAACTGGTTTCCAGCCCTCCACCAGCTCCTTCCCACCTCCTCCTCATGGTTTGAAGCTTCATTTGTAGGTACCCAAATGAAACCCCCTTAGCTAACTGCCCAAGCAGTTTTAACTGCTTCACCTTACTTATTTCCCCATTTCCTTCACCCCCTTCTCCAAAGGCAAAATAGTTTAACCACCACCAAAAGCAGTTTACTGTACAAACATGAAAACATTTGATATTGCCTGTTCTTCTGACCATGTCAAGAGGTGTACAGAGTAACAGACTCACTTTTGAAGGCAGCAGTGGCAGGCGAGCACGAGAAGCAACAGAAAGGGACTGTCTTCTCCAGCTGACAGTACAGAGCTCAACAAACAAACTTCATGTAAACGGAAAGGAGCCTACAGCTATGACTTGAAATTCATAAAAAGCAATTTTTTTCTTCTTGTGCAACATGATTCTACAGGAAGAATAAGCTGAGATAAATGATCCTGCAAACCGCAAGAAGTGTGCATGCCTAATAGCTGGCGTTGCCCAAATGTCACCCAGAAAGACAAGAAAAACCCTCAAAAACACCCATATATAGTAACTGTATTTGCAGCACACCCATTGAGTATTTGCTAGTAAATACTGGTTTCCAGTTCAGCAGAGCACAGGACCAATGGAGTGATAGTGCTCCAGACTAGGAGTTTTAACCTAAAGACTCAGCACACAGTTTTCAGAGTCCCATATGCTGAGGTTGCTGATGCCCAGTTCTGCCTTCCCTGTTGTGTGACCTGTATCCAGGGCAGTAAAACACTGCATTGAAAATGAACTGACATACTTCAACATACAAGCAGAGGCTACAAAACACAAAGATGTTTTCTCAATGGTTTCTAGACAAGTCATATGTGGAAAATTATTTTCGTTGTTGCTCTGAGCAGCAGAGGAGCCTGCCAAGACAAGCACTTCCTTGATAAGCACCACAGACCTCACAGTAAATGAAAGTCTGGAACTCAGAGCCCACAGTCAGATAAAAGCCAGTTCACAAGGGAAAGGTACAGTGAAGAAAGCAGCTGCCATAAAAGCATTCAGATATTTGACCCTGCCAGGTTTGAGTAAGAAACAGACACCGACATGTCCTGATGGAGCTGCTGAAAACCATGAAGGAAGAGAGGAGCCCAAGCCTCCATCTGCCATTCCAGTCCAGTCTCCCAAACACAGCCCTCAAGGGATAACAAAATGCAACCATTAAACAACAGACAGCCCAGGAATCAAATCAAAACAAGTCCAAAGGAACAAAATGTCACATTTCACCAAGTATCAAAGAGACCTGCAGCTGTTCTTATTTGTTTACGTAACACACCAAAGTTTTACACTATTTGTAGCTCTAGCTTTCTGTGGTCTACTTTAAGGCCTTTGCAGTGACAACATCAGATCCCATGAGAGAGAACAAGGTGGTATTTCAGTGGGGCTAGACATCTTAAAGACTTTCAAGCTCAGCTACTGGTCTGTCCCAAACCATCTTTCTAACTACACAGCCTGTGACTCACGCTCACTAAAGAAGCAGCCAGAGCAGCCCAGTGGAATCCCTGCTTCCCTCCTCACAAAAAGGTTGCAGAGGCAAAAAAAAAAAGACATAAAAAAATATTTTAGTCTTCCTACTACTACCCCAGTGCAAAACTAGTAAGAGGACTCTGATGCAGCTCCACTGCACACCACCAGTTCCATGCTTTTGCATGCCTAAAAATCATTAATCCACAGACTTCACACTGTTCATGAAATGTCCTTACTCTAGCTTTGGAAGGGTCTAAGCTGCCATGGAGCCACCTCAGATCACTGGAAAATTCAGGGTGGGAAGAAACTCAAAGTTTCTCAGAAACTCACAAGTCTTCACAGCAATGACACACTGCTGACCCGTGGTGAGCTCACTGCCCACCAGTGCCCCCAGGACCTTCCCAGCAGAGCTGCTGCTGGCCCCAGCAGGCAGCTTCCAACCCATATCATTGCAGGGGGCTCTTCTTTCCCAAGTGCAGGACTTCTCACTTCTTGTTGGGTTTCAGAAGGCTCCTGCCAGGCTGTTTCTCTGCCTGTTTACACCCCCCCTAGCAGCAGCCTTGCCCTCAACTCTATCAACAGGTCACTGAGTTTGGTGTCATCTGCAACTGAACAAGCCTGCACCTCCCCACCTCCTCATGGATGAAGCTGTTAAACAGGGCACATTCCAGCACAGGCCACGAGGCAAACAGATCACACAACACAGGGGCAGTGCCACAGGCAGCCATGAGGACCTTTCCCCCCCCTTTTCTTGCGTGAGGATTCGTTACTCAGCTTTTACTCTTGCAATGTCATAGATAGAAAATCTTTCACACTCTCAGTATGGCCCCACAGAATCACCTGGTTGCAACACAGCCTCCCTGGAACAGCGATGCCCATCCCCTGTGCATTCAGCACACAAGTGGAATTCCCCAGCTCAGTCTCACAGAAATTGTGTTTGCATTCGTGGAGAAGCCTCTTACAAACCACTGGACCCACAGCACGTTGATTTAGCAAACGAGGGAGCCCAGTGAGGATGCTTTCTGTCAAGATTCTAGGTGGTACAGCATCTGCACACAATGCCATTCATAGCAAAAGTCACTCACTAAAAACAACAATTTGTTTTACCAGTTTGTCCACAGAAAATTCACAGGTGCTCCCCTGTGGTTAAAGAGCTAACTGAGAAAGGCTTTCTGCTAGCTTGGCAAATGTTGGTACCTGTGAGCTGTCTGTTCACGTGCAGATGACAGGAACTAAGGTGTCAGAAAGACACAGTTGGAAAGACAGTATAAACCAAACACCCTGAATATCAGAACCATGGCTTGGTCAAGCATAGCTCTCTAGCCTTCTTATTGCTCTTACTACTGATGTCAGTAAAGCAATAACCACCAGAGTTTACTTTTTTAGACAAGATGATATGAAGCTAAATGATACTGAGGATCCAAGATGATGATTTAAACTACAGCCACCCACTGTGTTAATACAGCTCCAGCTGCAGTGCTGAAGTAGAAGTGGGCATTTTCAAGACATCAGTCTAATTAAGATCATCATAAGCGGTCAAGAGGGAAAATATTAGTCTGAATCTGTGTGAGCAGTCAGAGGAAAAAATCACATGCACCCATTTATCCCAGACACATCAGGGAAACAAATATAAACCTTTCTCCTTCAACCACACAGCAGACAGTGGATACTAAGGCCAGCCCCTCTTCCCTCCCCATCACCATCTGCTTCCCTCCCCAACAAGGGACCCTCAAAAAAACCAGCTCTATAGAATCAGAGAAATGTTGCTTGGAAGGACATGCCCAGGTCCATCTTGAAGATGGACTACTTCCACATTAGATGAGGTCAACCATGACTGCTTTTTGCCTTCTACAGGCAAAAAAAAAAAAACCCTATCAATTGGTGTGGCAGATAGCATCAGATCTGCTACAGAGGCAGCAGATCTGGTTTGCTCCTGGCACAGCAGGACTATCTGGAGCATGACATCCTGCACCACATTAAAATCCCCTTTCCCAATGACAGGGCTGCGTTACACATGCTTATTTAATTATCTCATTAGAGAGTCAAGATCTCTGTCAGACCCAATTCAGTACAGATCCAAGATATATCTATAGAGTTAGCATTCCAAATTTTCCAGTGGAACCAGTGCACCGTGATGATGCTGGGAGCCACACAGAGGGAAGAAGGCAAACACTAATCCCGAGGGACAATTGTATAACCCTGTTCCTGAGGGGGAGTATGAAGCTGAAAATGCGACCCTGGATGCCTTGGTACTTCCACCTATTCTACCATTTCTGAAGAAAATCCTGTCACTTTTGCAAAGCCTCTAAATCCATCTGCTGGCCTAGGCAAGCCAGAGAGCAAACAACACTGTTCTATTTTAAAATGACACAAGTGTCTGCATCTGTTTAATAACACACATGCATACATCTGCCAAACAGACCTGGTGGAAAGAGAGGATTACACATTTTCCTATTTAAAGGCAGTAAAAAGACACCATGCTTCTACACAGCCATCAGAATAGCTCTCCTCCTCCTCACCCAGCTCTCACAGTCTCCATCCTTACTCAAATAAATTGTTTGTGCAACCATCCCAGCTCATTAAAAATTAGCAGTAAGGCCATATGGTAACTATAACAGAAAATACTTTTTTTTTTTTCAGTGGGTTTCATTTCAGTTCAATCATGCAATGGAAGAAGTACTAAAGAAGGAACTGGAATTGAAGGAGCCAGAACAGCTTGGCTTGTTTTATAACCACAATGCAGCATACATTGAAAAGAGATTTTATGAGTGCTTACATCTGATTCCAAGACAGGTCTCAGGGATTATAAGGAAGCCTTTTTTAACTTGGAGAAACCATCGCTGAGAGCCAAAACTGAATTCCCAAAGATCCTGTTGCTCGCCACTAGGCAAAGCAAAAACCAGAAAAGCAGAATCCCAGCTCATCTCTCAGCCTGAGGGCTCCAGAGAGGGGTCTGCAGCAGGGGCATGGAAGCCAATCGTGTGCAGGATTTATTATCAGAAGCTTTATTGTGCAGCTCCATGAGGAAGCAGCAGTGATTTGAAGGCCCAAAGAGTACAGAGCCACTGTTCTCAGCCAGTGCAAGCTACATGTTCTCTCCACATCTGGTTTTCAGAGCAAGACTTGAATGGATTCAAATTACAAAGCCCCAAAACCATGTATGTTAGCCATAATACTTTTCCAGCCACACTAGACACACAGAAGTCACATATTTGTGGCTGCACCTTTCTACTTGGCCAATAGATGGGTACAAACTAGGAAACCTGTACCTGAGCAGGAAGTGTTTCACCCTTGAGAGATCACTTGCCACTGACCTATTGATAGGGCAACAAAGAGGTTCCTGCTCCCACTTCCCCTCCATGCTCAGCCCAGCCCCAAAGACAGAGGTCACTGGCAGTAGCACAGGAACTGCTGGCTTAGGTCCCCTGCACAGAGCCCCTCCTGTGATGGTGGGGACAGCCTGTGGTGGTCCCACAGCCCAGCACTCCTCCTGAGGGCAGCCTGGGACAGTCCCCTGAAACACGGGTCTCTCCCACCACCCACCTGCCCCTGCTTCTCTTCCACTTCCCTCCTCCTCACCACAACATGTGCCACACTTCCCTCCACCACCCAACCCTCAGCCCAGGGTGAAAAGTTCTGATGCAGAGCACAACAACAAGCAGAGGGAGGGAGGGAGGTTGAAGCCACCAAGCAAGGGACAGTCCATAGATGCCCCACAGACCCCGGGGAAACCTGCTGCAGATGCACACACTCTGCAGGTCAGAGTGCTCTGACAACTGCATCACTTGATTTTTGCTGTGCCCCAAGGGAAATGTTTCATCAGTGACAATGTGTGTATATAACACATTTCATAGAGCAGGTAAAGGAGGCACAAGGGAGGGGATTTAGCAGAGGACTTTAGAGCCCTAATGGCTCAATGGTTGGACTTGATGATCTTGGAGGTCCCTTCCAACCTAAAGGATTCTATGATTCTAAGAGCTCAACTCTAGGCTGTGCAGAGGGAAGCATGTGGATATCCTGGCTCTTGACCAGAACAGAGCCCATGCCATCAGTCATATCCAGACAATGGCATAGGTCAAAACTTTCTTTGGAGCCACCTGGCTGACTTTTAAACAGCTGGCTTTTGTAACAAAATACCCAGATCCCTTTAGTTCAAAGAACCTGGAGGTTTGCTGAAGTGATGATTGCTATAATCAGCAGATATCAAGACAAGAAGCCTTTTAGAAACTAAGCTTCTCTTCCTTCTTTCTTGTTGGCCAAGTCTCCTAAAACAACTGTGATGAGTTTGAGGCCCTTAGACTGCTGCTGCAGTGAAAATCTTGCCCCACCAGCATAAGAACATGGACAGACTGAGACTCCAGGGTTAAGAAGGCACACACAGTCTCCTGTATTTTCATCAACAGCAAGGATCACAAACAGATGATGTTATAGGTGAGGCAGAAAACCCGTCCTTATGATACCCATCAGCATTTCTGTACAGTCCTATACACCCATCAAGACATCATGCCCCAGGAACCCTGACACAACCCCTCAGCTCCATACTTCCAGGTCAAGATTTCCAGCAGTGCCCAAGAGATTTGTACACTTGACTCTCTTTGAAAGCTAACAGCAGTTTGGCCTCCAAATCCCTTATGAGCAGACCTGAAGTACCAGCTATGCTAGCACTTGCACAGCTACAAACCTGAATCTCCTCAGCTGTGTCCATGACACCTGTTTGCACGAGCTACAAGCACTAAATTTCCTTCCCAGTTGAACAACAAAGCTGTAACTGCTGAAACACTAATTCCTGCAACTAGCAGACTCTGCCTCCCACCAGTCTTGCCACAGACCACATAACCCTGGGTCCCTCAGCAACAAGTTGCCCTGACATGCTCTTGCAATGGAAACAGTTTGCCAGCTAATCTCCTAAATCTCCTAACATCAAAGTATGATCCAAGGCTCAAAGCAGCACATTGGAAAACTCTACCAGCTTCATCTGCTTTCAGAGCAGCTGGCCTGTAGCAGCTCTTGAAGAACCTAGAAGAATATTTAGCACTGTAACACAGAACTACACTAGATCTTCTGGACTCCTGTACTGCCAACAAGCAAGCCAGTCGGATGCATTTACATCAACAAAGAGATCCAAGTATCACAACTCTGAAACCCCCAAGGACTTAAGTCAACATGATTAATGCATTTATGACAATGCAGAACACAGCCTGGTCCCCCTGCACAGATCCACCAGCACCATCCAGCATCTCCCTTTCACACCATCCAGCAGAGAGCATGTGCACAGTCCTCTCACGATGTCCTGACTCCCCAGCTCCTCCCACTCCTGTCAGCTCCACAGGCAGACCTCGAGACGTGGAGGTCCCACAGGGCTCACCCACGCTCCTCAACACAGAAGCAGCAACATGCCACCTTCTAGAAGTCTTTCCCAAGATGTCAGCAT
>NW_008598094.1:0-727 GCF_000691845.1 Merops nubicus
CGGGACAGAACATAATTGGCACCCAACAGGACCAAGGGAAATGCAGAAGGGCACAGGCCAGTGTCCTTGTGACAAGTGACAGGTTGGTTGACATAAAGCACTGGGTCCTGGGGTCTACTCCTACATGTCTGGGGTTGTGAGCAAGGCAGTTTGGATGAGTTTCACATCCTTCTGGCAAAAATATCCCTTCCTTAATCTTCTCACCTTTCTTTCTGGCTCTCTAGGTCTCCTGACTATGGACCATATAGGTGTTCTGCTTGTATCAGAGACATGACACCATCAGGAGACAATATGACCTTCCTAAAATGAAAATACAGGTCAGAAAATACAGACCTTAAGCCCCAAGGTTTTTGGGGTTGAGCACACAGCACAAACGCCTGTTTCTCCCTGCACTGCCCATGCCATTGAATGACCTCTGCAGAAAATCCCCTTCTCACGTGAGGGTGTTTAAAAGACACATAGATGTGGTGCTTGGGGAGAGGGTTTAGCAGTGGACTTGGCAGAGTCAGGTTATTGTTTGGACTCCATGATCTTAAAGGACTTTTTCAACTGAAATGATGCTATGACTCTGTGCTGCACAGTGGGTCAGGGGTTTTCACCCTGGAGGTATGAACTGCTGGTGATGACCCAGCAGGTCATTTCAGTCCCCCAGCTGAGGGCAAGGAAAAGTAGTCGTCACTATTTCATCCACTCCTCCCCCATTCTCCAGCTTCATGAAATTCCTGCT
>NW_008598094.1:926-17021 GCF_000691845.1 Merops nubicus
CTGGTTCCTCATGGCCTAGACAGGGGGACTCTTGGCTGGGTTAGAAGCTGGATGGCCGAGCCCAGAGAGTTGTGGGGAATGGAGATAAATCCAGTTGGTGGCCAGTCATGGGCAGTGTCCCCCAGGGCTCAGTTTTGGGGGCAGTCTTGTTTAACATCTTCATCAGTGTTCTGGAGGAGGGGATTGGCTTACCCTTAGTAAGTTTGCAGATGACACCAAACTGAGTGGGAGTGTTGATCTGCTGGAGGGTCAGGAGGCTCTGCAGAGGGGTCTGGACAAGCTGAATCGATGGGCTGAGATCGATGTTGTATGAGATTCAACGAGGCCAAGGGCTGGGTCCTGCACGTTGGTCACAACAACCCCAGGCAATGCTCCAGGCTTGGGGAGCAGTGGCTATAAACTGCCTGGGGGAAAAGGACCTGGGGGTGTTGGTGTGCAGCTGGCTGAACATAAGCTAGCATGTGCCAAGGTGGCCAAGAAGGCCACCAGCATCCTGGCTTGGATCAAAAATAGCATGTCCAGCAGGAGTAGAGAAGTGATTGTGGCCCTGGATTAGGCACTGGTGAGGCCACAGCTTGAGTCCTGTGCTCAGTTTGGGGCTCCACGGTATCAGAAGGACCTTGAGGGGCTGCAGTGGGTCCAGAGAAGGGCAACGAAGCTGAGGAGGGGTCTGGGGAACATGGCTTGTGATGAGCAGCTGAGGGACCTGGGGGTGTTTAGCCTGGAGAAGAGGAGGCCGAGGGGAGAACTTCTTGCTCTCTACAGCTCCCTGAAAGGAGGTTGGAGTGAGGTGGGGGTTGGTCCCTTCTCCCAGGTTACTAGAGATAGCATGAGAGGAAATGGGCTCAGGTTGTACCAGGGGAGGTTTTGATTGGATATTAGGAAGAATTTTGTTCCTGGCAGAGTGGTGAGGGATTGACCCAGGCTGCCCAGGGAGGTGGTGGAGTCACCATCCCTTGAGGGGTTCAAAAAATGTGTGGACGTGGCACTTGGGGACATGATTTAATGGCCATGGTAGTGTTGGGTGATCGTTGGACTTGATAATCTTAGAGGTCTTTTCCAACCTTAATGATTCTATTCTATGATTTCTCAGAAGGCTTTCCTGGGACCATGTGTCCATGCAGCAGCACCTCGGGAAGTCTCAAGGGGCCCAAATTCAGGCAGAAAGCTGGGGGTGAGGGGGACATCTGTGTCTGGCCAGGCCAGCTGGAGCCTGCCACAAGGACACTGTCCTGTGCCCCTCTCCATTCCCCTTGGTCCTTTCCTTGGTACCACAGCCCCTGGTGCCACCACAGAGCACATTCACAAGAGGAAAATTCCTCAGGAGTTAAAATTCGAAGGCAACCTTTTGGCTGGACATCAGGAGAGGATCACTATGTGCTCACCCTGTTCCTGTGGACTACCCTAAGTGTCTGCAGCTGCTCTAGGAGGAAAGAAACTGGTGGACCTGGCCTCAGGGAGCTGAAGGTCTAAATCAGCAGGAGAGATGCTGAGAGACTACAAGGTTTAGTCCAGGAAGGGAAATTCAACTCAGTGCCCTCACGAAGCAAAAAATAGCTGTAGGATCTCAACCAGAGTATTGGACCACAGAGAATCCCCATGCAAAAGTCCAGTTAAGACTGTCTGACCTCCAGGATGCACTCTCCAAGTGCCACAGCTCCACCACTCACAGGAAAGTTCTTGGCTAATTTAGGAAACCATCAGCAAAATGGGGGAAAACTGGTGGGCCCAGGGAGGCAGGGAAGAGCAGTAGGAGGGGCTGGAGGCTGCTGAGGAGCAGGAAAGATGGAGCACGCAGCCTTTTGGTGCAGGGCAGAAGGAGGACACTCTGGTCCTGGCTCTGGGTGACCAGGCAGCTGGGAGGCCATCCAGGCTGTCTAAGGAGGAGCTCCAGTGCCCCTGATTCACAGTTGGGTCCCACTTTGATCCTTTATCACTAACACCTTTCCTTCTAACCTTCCTAACTGCTGTGTCTTGCACAGAGATGGAGGAGCTGACTGAAATAAAAAATTCAGGGGATGACTTTTTAGGTGTTTTAGGATATACTGGCCCAGCAGCATCCCTGGTGAGCTCAGCATGTCCACAACCCCAGTGCTGAGAGGACTCCCCTGGAGGTGGGTGGACTCCAGCAGTGCTGTCCCAACCTGTGCTTTTTGCTGCCTTCCCTTTCTAGGGAGATTTGTGGTGGGTTTGGCTGTGAGGCTGAAGGTACCACAGTGCTCCTCACCCTCCCTGCCCATCGTGGGCTGCTGCTGGGCTTGGTGCAGCAGTGGTGCTGCCAGCAGGAGATTCCCATGGCCTGGGACATATGTGACTGCCCAAGGGCAACTACAGAGGCTGGATAATCCACAAAATCACACAGAATCACCATGGTTAGAAAGGACCTTTGCAATCATCAAGTCCAACCATTATCTATCTGTACCAGGCCACTTCTACACCATACCCCTGAGCACCCCATCTAGATGGCTTTGAAATACATCCAGGGATGGTGATTCCACCACTTCCCTGGAAAGCCTGTTCCAGTTCTTGATCACCCTTTTGGTGTAGAAGTTTTTCTAATGCCTAACCTAAACCTCCTTTGGTGTAACTTAGTACCAGTTCCTCTTGTCCTGTCAGTTGAGGCAGGTCAGAAGAGGCCAAAACCTGCCTCCATACAACCTCCTTTCAGATAGTTGTAGAGATCGACATGGTCTCCCCTCAGCCTCCTCTTCTTCAGGCTAAACAACCCCTGTTCCCTCAGCCACTCATTGTAAGACTTGTCCTGAAGACCCTTCACCACCTTGTTTGCCCTTATCTGCACCCTCTCCAGAACCTCAATGTCCTTCTTGTCCTGAGGTGCCCAAAACTGAACCCAGTACTCCAGACATGGCCTCATGAGTGCTGAGTATGGTGGGACCATCACTCTCTAATCCTGCTGACTACACTATTCCTGACCCAGGCCAGGATGCCACTGGCCTCTTTGGCCACCTGAGCACACACTGGCTCACGTTCATCTAGCTGTCAATCAACACCCCCAGATCCTTTTCTGCTGAGCAGTTTTCCAGCCACTCCTCACCAAGTCTAGAGCTTTCCATGGGCTTTCTGCAGCCAAAGTGCAAGACCCAGACTTGGCCTTGTTAAAGCTCATACAGTTGACCATGGCCCATCAATCCAGGCTGTGCAGGTCTCTCTGAAGGGCCTCCCTGCCCTCAAGGAGATCAACACACCCACCTACACCTGCACTGGTATAGATGCACTTCAGCTGGGCTTCCCCCACAGAAGGCTGTGGCCCGTGGGACTCTGGTACCCTGAGGATGCTCAGCAATCTCTCCTGCCTCCAGCAATGAGCAGTGCATCAACTCCACATTTTCCTCTTTGCAAATGACTCCCCTCTCAGCCCCACGGCTCCACTCTGCATCCAAGAGGGATTTCAAGTGCAAAAAAAACCTCTTTGGGTGTGTTGTGGGTTTTCTTTTTATACATTTTCTTTCCAGTCACCTTTCTTTTTTTTCCCAAAGTACTTAAACACCCCTCTTTCAAAATCCTTATTACCCTGACTCAGAGTCTGAGCTGTAAGTAGTGCTTTGAATTAAGGTTCTCAAATACGCATTCAATTCTGGTTTAAAAGGGGTAGTTAATGTATGGTACATAAATAGCTGTTATTAAATACGGTCGCTGAAGATTAACAACTGTTGTGCGTAATGGATACGTGTCTAACTACTATGATATATACTGAATTTCCCTATTATATAGCTGCTGGATGTGTGTCTGTGAGAACAGAGGGAAAAAAAATCACAGTGAATAATTTAGTAGATGAATTTAGCCTCTTTTTCTGTCTGTGAAGCCGCATGGCATCCTCCAACGGATTCATCACATTCTGCCCATTTCTGCCACCCGGGCTCAGCCGAGCTGCCTGGGATGCAGGTGCCCCTTGCAGCTCTGCCTGGCAGGGGGGAGGAGAGCTGGAGCTGCCTGCTGTAAAATGCCAGAGCTGGTCGGGCAGCAGGAGCCCTGCTCTGAACCCTGCAGCCCTGAGCACCTGAGCAAGGAGCTGCTGCAGCCAGGTGCTTTTTCATCTGCTCGTGCTCCCAGAGCTGGGGAGCCAAAGGAAAGTTGTCCCGTCAGGATTTCCTCTGGTTCTTAATAATTTCCTTTTGGTATCTGGGTGCCTCTTCCTATTTCTGTGACTAAACCAGCTGACTGGCAGGACGTTTGCCTCCTAAGCTCCTCTTAGGTGTTGCAGGGCCCTCATGGGCTGATTTAGCAGAGAAATCAGCTCCTTTCCTTGCTCAGCACATCCTCACACTATTTCTCCCTCTTGACGCTGTGTAGTTGTTCCCTTTCCTCCACTTCCCAGCTAGCTGAGTCTCATCTAGAGCTTATCAAAAGGGTGGCAGGAGGGTAGGCAGGTTGGGAGGTTGTCTGACGCTTCCTAAATGCCTCTTGTGGAGATGACACAGCTCCTTACTCGGAACAGAACGTGCCGACCAGCTCTGTGTTGTTTCTTCCGTGTGGTGTAGGGGAAATAAAGTACCCTTCCCCAGCCCAGTTCCCAAAATAAAACAAAAACAGGGGGAAAAAAAGGGATTTAGGATGAAAATAACTAGCTGAGGCATGTCCTCTGTGCTAGGAAGATCAAGTGCTAATGGTGGTTCTGGCACGTTGGTGACAGTTTTGTCTGTTGTATGTATATATATTTTAACTGTGAGACCACATGGGAGGCTCTTTATGCAGTCGAAGTGCCTTTGACAGCCGCTGAGAACACATTGGCTCCTTTCTGCTGGCAAAAGACTCATCCCATTAAAGGCTGTCGATAAAGGGAAGGGAAATGACAAGGGTGCTTGGGAGGGAGCGAGGCAGCAGGAGGAGACAGGAGCTGCCACCACCAATGTCATTACCAAGAATGAGAAGGAGCGTTTGCATAACTGCACCATGTGTTTTCCTCGGCGGTGGCGGGGAACGTGCCACTCTGCAGAGAGCACTTCTACCAGGGGAGGGAAAACAGACACCCTGTGACTGGCACACGGGCACCCGTGGTGCCGACAGCCTCGGCTCGTCAGCATCCTTCATCCCCTGCCTTTGTTGGCTGCCACCACCCTGCCACCCTGAGCCAGCCATCCCCAGGTCCCTGCAGGTGCTGGAGAGCCAGGAGTGTGGCCATGTGTGCCTCTGGAGCCAGCAGGTCTGCTCTGAATGGACTGGCAGTGCTGGACTGAGGACCTTAAAGGTCTCTTCCAACCAAAATGATTCTGCGGTTCTATAAGCGTGTGGGGAGGGCATCTCTACACGGGGCTGTGTGCAGCTTCTGGGTGCTTCCCAAGGTGTGAGGGGGCAGACAAGGGACAGTGCTTCTGTGCAGTGCCACCTGCACAGGTGCTGGTTCCAAACTCCTCTGGGACCTCTCTTCTGACAGGCCAGTTTCCAACTGCTTCATGTTGCCATTTCTGTCGTGGGATCCTAGATCCCACAGACTGGCTTGGGTTGGAAGGCAAGTTTGAAGGTCATCGTGTCCAACTCCCTTGCACTGAGCAAAGATGTCTTGATGTCAGTCTAGGATGGTGATAATAAAATCTTATTTAAACATTAAAACATTATTGTACATGATGGTTAGAACCAAGCCAATCCCCTCCCCTGAGGCTCAGGTCACTGCTCAGCATGGTTGGGCCCTGAGTTGTTGGTGCAAAGATGTTCCTTCTGGGTAAAAAGTGCAGTGTAAGCCACTGAGACCTTCCCACTCCATGACAGGAGATGGTGTCAAAGGTTAGGGTCCTCCTGAGTCATAGCAAGATCAGCAGTCATGTAATCTGAAGGAAAATTTGATATAGCCTAGGGCATGACAAGTAACACCCAGGCAGAAGCAGATCTGTCAGAAGATCCATCTGTTTAGGAGCTTTTCTTGGAGTATGACCTGGGAGAAGATACCTGTGGTTAGGCAGGAGGAGCTGAGAACCTCACTGCACCCATGGGCACTTGCCTTGGTCATGAACTCTTGGGCTGTTGGCTGATCTCTGTCTTTCCTCAGTGCACTGATCTGTTTGTGTCTCAAAAGAACTCTGCTCATACTTCACACTTGTCCATGCTGTGTCTGAGCTGGTGACCCAGGGTAAACGTGCCTGTTGGGGCAGTGCTACTAGCTGGCTATATTTGGGATTTTTTTGGGCTCAAAACCTTCTGCTGATTTCACCATAGACCAAAAGAGTTGCATTAGTCTTATGAGAAACATCTAGGGATCACCTTCAGCACCTGATCATCCCACATTCAACCGCTGCCCAGAGCTGACCCAGAGCTGCTGAGCCCCACTCTCAGAGCTCCTGCTCCAGCAATTCCTGCTGCACTTCCCCAAAAGTTGAGAAAACGTGTGGCAAGGGTTTGTGTCGATGAGTCTGCAAATCCCAGCACTGCAGTGGTCTGACAGGACAGAGCAGGAACTGGAGGAGAATTGGTGCTGGGGGAATTGCTGAGAAGTCAGATGGGAGGCTGGGATACAACATCCTACCCTGCCCAGCCACGGCCAAAATTAGGGTGTTTTTTGATTTATAACACATGGACTGTGTGCACCACCAGGAGAGTCCCTGGCACCTGCAAGGACAGACTTTCTCCATAGGTGTAGTAACTTCCCTGCAGCAAGAACAACACTCTGCTTTGGATCTTTGAGCTCATTTGGTGCTCCCAGACCCTGCTGGTGCCTCTACAGCCCTGTTAGACATTCTGGCCCACAAGCAGGATCAGATCTCTGTCTGTGCACTGACTCCATCCTAGAGCAGCTCAGATTGCAGACTGGAAAGGAAAAATTAGCAGCGATAGGGACACTAAAACCCCAATCTCCTCATGTCTGAGGGCTTGAGAAGGTCCACATGAAATCATGGTTGGTGCGTGTAGCTAAGCCCACGTCCCTCCCAACACAAAGCTGAAGTCAGCCCCACAGTCAGCAGCATTTGAACCAGCTCTCAACAAATTCTCTGCTCTCCCAAGGCTTCGTAAGAGCAGGGATTAAGTTCCAGTTGCTCCTGTGAGTACCCAGTTATTTATACCCTAGAACTGGTCCCCCACTGCCTGATGCTTTTTCCTGTTGAGTAAGTCTCGTACGTCAGTATGAGACTCCAACCACAGCTTGTCTGCCTGGAAACTCTGAGTTTCCTGCAGTGTAGGAGGTGGCTCCTCACTGCTTTGCTGGGACTGCACCTACAAGACCAGAAAATAATGGTCCATATGAGAGATCCTAATGCCTCATACCACACTGAACCTCACCCTTACAGGGCAGCAGGAGCACACAGAGCATGAGTGACTTGCTTGGCAACAGAAAGAGGGTCCAAGCCAGGGCTGTGCAAAGAACTGCCTCACCCAGGCTTCTGGACCACGTCCCTGAGACAGTTTCCATCATGTTCTGAGGGCTTTTGTCACTAGTCACTGAATGAGTTAATCACGAGGTATCTCTAAACCCCACTGATCCTTTTAAAGCCTTCAGGTGTGGTGGTACATGCTCAGCTTCTGTTCAAGCAGCTCAGCACCCAGGGTTCCTGAAAAGTCTGAAAGGACTTGAATGTTGATCATTAGACCTATTCTCCCCCTGGTTTGTAGCTCACATAGCTTCACAGATCACCTGGTTGGAGCTTGTCATAAGGACTTTTTGGCTGTGTGGGGACTGTGCTGGGGTGTGGAGGTTCCTGTGGTAGAAGGGGGAGAGCTGGGGGCTGACTCAGGGCCCCCCACCAGCCTGTGCTGAGACCTCTGCTCCAGGGTGCAGGCTGTGAAGTGCAAGACCCAGAGTGCCACTGTGATGGGAATGGTGGAGAAAGGGCTGAGGGGACACACACCCCCCGCTAGCCCACACAGAGCCCCCAGAAGCCCCACTGCTCCTTGTTCTGAAGCAGGGTGAGGGTGAGAATCCCAGTCCCCAGTCTGCAGATGGCCCAGCACACAGCCCACAGCCCTGCCACGCTGCAGCACCGAGCCAGCAGGAACACCCCAAAGCCCACCAAGGAGCCAGAGAGGGGCTTGTGCAGCCCTCCACAGGGAGAAGAACCCCCCCAAATCCCCTGGACTTCCCAGATCCTGCATTTCTGCTGCCTGTGGCCTTCCAGAGCCTGGGAGAAGCCGCATTTTTGGCTCTGCATCTCTGTTTTTCCCCATGAAAAAAAAAGAATAAAAGAAACAAGAGCAGGCTAATGTGCTTTGAAATCACTTTCCATCAGCAGCGATTTTTCCTCTCTACCCCTGGATGCAGCTCACGATTCCCTCTCCTGGAAGCAGAGTGGGGCTGCACAGGGGCAGGAAAGTCTCCAGGACTTGGGAGACTCCCCAGAGAGGCACAGACCAACATCTGTGGTGGTCCTCAGCACCATCACCAACTCATACCTCGCATGGATGTGGCTTCCTAATTCCTAAGGCCCCCTGGAAACAGCGAGTCGCCTCCTCCAAATCTTTATCACCACCCCTCCTCCACCCGGATCAGCTGCAATTTCCGAAGCCAGCCAGCTGATTAGAGAAGGAAAATGAATTCTTTCATTAGCAGAAGCATTGTTATAATTAGGGTAGGAATTTTGTACTGATGCTTTTTAGAAAAGGCGAAGAAAGAGAAACCACTCCTGGTTGTTGCTGTTTTAAGGCTTGATTATTTTTTTTCTTAAAAGTAACATAGGTATATTTATTGGGGAATTTTTTGTGGTTTTTTTATGTATATTTGATGGCCATGCTGAGCTACTACCATTTGTTCATAGAAGTAAAAATCATCGTTATCATAATTCATTGCAAAAAAAGAAATTTGAGAGGTCATGGAGATATTTTGGGAGATGTTGGGGAATCAAAACAAATTGCATTCTCAGCAGCTGGCATTTCCAGCTCCTGCACGGCACCGAGCGATAGGCTGGGGGAAGAAATAAATAGAGAGGCAGAAAGATAAATTGAGAGCCCCCGATGGACGGGTTTATGTTGCATTTTCATGTCTCATTGTTGGGTGACATGGTGTGAGTTATCTCTGTAATTACAGCCCTCCTGCTCCCCGCAGCTCTGCTCCCAGGGCCCGGGGACAGCCCTGCCAGGAGCTGCCTGTCCCTGCTGCTGGAGGCTCCCACGGCTGTTGGGGTGGCTGGGCAGGGCCACCTCTGTCCCCTGGATTGCAGGGACACAAGAGGATCACAGCAGCATCCAGCTGCAGTGTCTGGTTCTGCTCTTGCCTCCCCCTGGAAGCCCGTGAGAATTAATCAGTCATGTCCTGGCACAGTGCACGGGGCTCTGCACATCCAGGGCTGTGTGTGCAGCTCTCTGGGGAGAAGTTTCTTGGATGGTGTTACTCCCTGAAGCAGGTTTTTCCCAGCGGTGTCACAGGAGCTGCAGGGTGGTACAGGCTCCTCCTAATCCCCTGCAAACCCTGGGATGGCATCAGAACAGCAAGAGTTAAATGGCTAAACCAGTTTTGCAGAAGTTCCTGTGAATTCATGGCAGAAACTGGTCAGAGAGAGGTGGGGTTTAAGTCTGAATATCTTGTTTTATCAGGACATACTATGTCCAGCATATGATGAGCTCCCCCATGGCCAACAGCAGGCTGGGTGACAAGCACTATGGACAGAGGGACAGAGTCTGCAAGGAAACAACTGCATCTTGCCCCAGCTTTGTCTAGCTGAGAGGGAGATCGTGGCTTTGAAGACCATAGGGACTGCTGCAGTCATTGAGGCTCTGTCCCTCTGCTTCTGGAGAGGTCTGAGGCCAAGGCTTCATCTGAGGGCTGTTTCATTCTCTTCAAAACATATAAACTGATTTCTGCCAGGACACTAAAAAATGAGTTTTCTACCCTCCTTCAAGGCAGAGCCAGAGTTAGGCTGTTGCTGGAAGCTTCTCTCTGCTCTGGGGGACCTCACCCATCTGTACAAGTTGGTGTTGCTGCTGTTAAACTGTTTTGTTTCAGTGTTTTGGTGAATTTGTACCAAGGACACCCGATAATGTCTGATTGTTCTTGGTTCTAGGCAACACGTTATTGCACATGGGGCCATCAGCACTGGGACCCTGGGGATGTTCTGACATCAGATGTACTGAATCTGGCTGACAGTCTCCTCAATATGTGAAAGGGACAGCTATGAACTTACTGCACCTTGAATGCTTTAACTTCATGCTTTAGCAGATTTCCTCTGCCCAGGAGACATGGTCAGAGTGACTGGGCACAAACTGCAGCTTTTACAGAAACATTACAGTGCTTTCCATGACCCAGTTGTGATTTGACAAGATGAGATATTTCCCTTTCTCCTTTCTCCTTTCTCCTTTCTCCTTTCTCCTTTCTCCTTTCTCCTTTCTCCTTTCTCCTTTCTCCTTTCTCCTTTCTCCTTTCTCCTTTCTCCTTTCCTTTCCTTTCCTTTCCTTTCCTTTCCTTTCCTTTCCTTTCCTTTCCTTTCCTTTCCTTTCCTTTCCTTTCCTTTCCTTTCCTTTCCTTTCCTTTCCTTCCCTTCCCTTCCCTTCCCTTCCCTTCCCTTCCCTTCCCTTCCCTTCCCTTCCCTTCCCTGGCACTGTGATGTGGGCAGGTCCATCACAGACACTTCCCAAAGGGCAGAGCACAGTGAGGGATGCAGCCCCTGGGCTGTGCTTCCTCTGCCTCCCCGGGACAGGGCGTGTGGTCAGGAGGAAGGAATGCAGGCAGATGCCAGCAGCTTGGACCGGGGGTGACTGTTGTGCTGCTAGAAAGAAGTGCAGAGAAATACCCAGAAGCTGGCGGGGGGAGTAAGAGAAGTGACCCAGCAGCAGCCTTTGAAGGTGAGATTAACCTTCATTGCTCCAAGCTAATCAGACCTATGTCCTAAGACCTAAAATATCAACATCTGCCTGGTCTCCAGCTGCACACCTCTCAGCTGCATAATGTCCCTGCTGCTACAACCCTTGGGAACTCCTCCCTTAGAGCTTCCCACGGACATGCAGCCACTAAACAAAGAGAAGAGGTGAGTTCCTTCTTAAACACAAAGTTAACAAGATGTTTTTACCATCTGAACTGCTGAGACATTCCCAGGGTTTCAGTGGGGCTGGAGAGGGATGAGACTCTGCCTGGGAAGGGGCCAGTTCCAGCTCTTTTGCCAGGCTGGGGAGCCAAGCAGTGAGCCACTGCCTGGCGTGAAGGGCTGGAGATGTCTCTTAGCTCAGCACCCTCCCACCTCCCAGGCAAGTCCAGAGAAGCCTTCCTGGCTCTGAGCATGCTTCCAAACCCCTGAACCTTGGCTGGTCCCACAGCAGTAATATTCCATAAATGGCTAATATGATAGTGTCACATTCTCCCCTGCCTGGGTTTTGTCTCACGCTGGCAAGGCAGCCAGCACAGCCTCTGTGCTCTGCTCCTCCTCCTCGCCCTCTGCCTTCTTCCCCTGCCTGCTTTCTCCTCCTCCTCTTCCCTGGAGCTCCGCTCTGCCCATCTGACCCTCCAGCAAGTCAGAAGGTCTCCCAGAGGTTGGGAGGTCCCTGCTCCTGCTGGCTGTCCCCCCTCCAAGCCCCCAGCCAGCCGCCGCTGGCAGAAGGAACGCTGCCACTGCAGGCAGCAGCCAGAGGGACAAATCCTTCCAGGAAAATGTAATCACTTCCAGTGAGCACAAACACCATTCAGAGGAGACGTTTGTGGCTAGAGATTACGGAGCCCAGGAGCCACGTGTGCTCGGTGGCTCTCCCTGGGCTGGCAGGGAGCAGGGAGCCTGGCAGCTCCCCCCCGTCCTGCTGCTCACTGGAACTGCTCCACGCCAGGAGGAGAGCGTGGAGCATCTTCTGCTGGCACGGCCCAGCCAGGCTGTGCCCAAACCCACTGCCCAGAGACTTTCAGCCTGTCGAGGGCTCCCCGGCTCCTGGCCCTCAGCTGGGGCTGGGGACCTGGGTCTGTGCAGCCCCAAGTGGAGCAGCTGAAGTTTTCACATGAAGGGATCAGATGGAGACACCTTCACCCCATCAGTGCACTGCAGGTTCACCGTCTGCCCGTTGCCCAAGAGACAAGATGCAAGGAGCTGGGGTGTTGTCCCACTGTGCACCAGCCACTCACAGATGGAAACTGAGGAGCCAGCAGCACAGGGGAGCATCTCATATCCAGCGGGTGCCAGTGGGACCTTGGTACCCAATATTTGGGGATTTTGAGTTTCAAACAACTTTTTTATGATGCTATGTGTTGAAGCTGGGAGCTAACTTCAGCTTTCTGAATCATAGAATCCTTTAGGTTGGAAGAGATCTCCAAGATCATCAAGTCCAACCATCAAGCCAACACTACTAAGTCCTCTGCTAAAACAGAATCAGAATCTGTCAGGGCTGGAAGGGCCCACAAGGATCCCCCAGTTCCAACCCCTCTGCCCTGAGCAGGGACACCTCCCACTACATCAGGCTGCCCAGAGCCTCCTCCAGCCTGGCCTTAAAGACCCCCAGGGATGGGGCCTCAACCACCTCCCTGGGCAACCCATGCCAGGGTCTCACCACTCTCATGGGGAAGAACTTCTTCCTCACATCCAGCCTGAACCTGCCCACTTCCAGCTTTGCCCAATTCCCCCTACTCCTGTCACTACCTGATAGCCTCAAAAGTCCCTCCCCAGCTTTCCTGTAGGTCCCCCTAAGATACCGGAAGGCCACAATAACATCCCCTAGGAGCCTTCTCCTCTCCAGACTGAACATCCTGAATCCCAGGACCATCAACTGCAGTTGGCTCTTTGGGTCTGGCTGGACTCTGTGTGTGGTGGAGAAGGGGTCTCCATCCCACCTGCAAAACAAGTCTGCTCAGGATGGGGCCAGCAGGCAAGGGGATCATCTGAAAATGTGATTTTTGGGAGCTCTGTGTCCCACAGGTGCCATCAGAACTGTTTGCCCACCACTGTCAGCTGCAGTTATCCCGATTCAATTGCTCTGGCCCATCTGCTGTGGAGCTGGAAAGAGGAAAAGCTTTTGTGCTGTTGGCTGAGGGATGACTCCAGCTCACAGGATGAGGCTTCATGTTTCACGTGCCATCCTGAGTTGAGGTGAGAAGTGCTGATGTCTCAGGTTCCACAAAGGCTTCCACCACAGCTTGTCCTGAAAAGTGAAAATCCAGAGACATCCATGAGCTGAGTCTCCCTCCCAAGTCTGACTTCAAAGTATTCATCTTTTTGAAATGTTTAATTATAATTAGCCTAAATTTCAAAACAAGAGGTCATCTGAACTGGAAAAGATTTTTTTTCTCCTTTGAGGATGTCAAAACACTTCATTTTGACAAACTCAGAACTCCTTCCAAATTTTTTTCTGACTCAATAAATTAATCAAAACAGACCTTTTCTTAAAATAAGTGTCAGGTTTTGAAAAAAAATCAGCATTTTCCAGTGGAAAAAAACCCCACATTTAATCCAAAAAGTCCCACCGTGCTCTCATCCTGACTTCTTGTCTGTGTGCTGCTTCTGTGCTGCGTTCCCAGTGACTGTGATCCTGACTGGATTAATTAAAATGGGCAAGAAGACAAAATGAGGAACAGCTCCAGCCTGAGCAGGAAACTTTTCTCACATTCAGAGCTCTGTCAGGAACATTTCTCTTTCTGTTTATTCCCACAAGTCTTGGCTGAGCAGGATTCAAGGTGCCGTGTCCACAGGGAGGGCTCCCATTGCTGCAACCTCTGACCCTCAAATCCCCACCTTTCCCCCCAGCCTGAGCTCTCTATTCATCCACATTTCCCCTAAAACCAGGCTTCAGCTACTCAGCCTATAAACACTAATTTATTGCTGGTGCAGTATAGAAGGTGCTTAAAAAAAAAATCCTTACACCTCACTGAGATTTAACTCCAGAAATTCAGCTGGGACCAGCCACTGATCCAAAGCACACACACATAGGAGCCTGGAGTAACTTCACCACCCCAATTCTCCGTGGGCATGTAATGGCATATTAAAAGAGGAGTCTACAGGAAAGCTCTGGTTTCTGTAGGATTTATTTACATCAAAGAGAACGGAGAGGGAAATTAGGCCACTGATCCAAACAAGAAAAACTCTGTGGCAAGCTCTGTGCGATGCCATCGACAGGACGAGCTGGAGAGCTTTGATCTGGGAGGATCTATCTTCTGTGGCACCTTCTCACGCTGGAGACAGGCACAGTGCAGACACACCGTGCCCAAAGGGAGGAGGTTAAAGCCACCTTCTGCTGGTGCCAGGGGTTTGGGGGGGAGGTACTAGCCAGGCCAGCACAGCAGCAGCTGGGGGGGATGCTCAGCAAGCTGGGCACCAAGGGACACGGGGCCCTTCCCCGAGCACACTGTGCATCCAAGCAGCATTTTCCTTCAAAACAAGGTGGCCTCACCCCTGCTTCCCATGGGGAAAGAGCCTCCCTGGAGCTTTGCTGGGGGAGGATACTCACTGGATCCAGGCAAAGCCATGCATGGGTTGGACCCACAGTTTAACCTGCTGGGCAGTGATGCAGCCCATGCCCACGCTGTTTATTTTACCTGCATAAACTATGTGACCACGAAGGTTTGTAGTGGCTGTTTCATGGCTGCCACTGGCCCTGAAACATGAGAATTATTCCCTCCCTGCACCCAGTGCCCTGTGTAAGCCAGCCCAGAGTGGGGTGGCAGTGATTTAGTAGGAAAATATGCCTGCTTTGGCACTCCATGATGCTAATATAAAGCAGACACCAAACTTGTAATTTCTGTGAGTGCCTTAGGACTGCCCTGGGTGTAAAGTGGGATGAGCAGCGTGGCTGAGGTGGCAAAGAGTGAGCAGCACAGTGCAGGGTTTGGCTGCATTGCCTCAGGTAGGACCACGGGCCTGATTCTGCTCTCAGGCTGGCAGTGCTCCACCTGGAGTGACAACTTCTTTTCCCTGGGTGTCAGAAGAAAGTGAGGGACTCAACACCAATTTGCTAACGCCTGCGAGGTGACGGCTGAGACAGTGATGGGGAGGAGAGCCCCCCAGCACTGCAGCGTGCCCTGCCACGGCAGAGGGCTCCCAGATCTCCTGGGAATGTGGACAGTGAGCCCCTGGGCCAAAGGAGACTTGTCTGCCTGGGACCTCTGCCCCCCCAGGAGTGCCACCTGTCACTGCTTTAAATGAAACCCCTGGTGCAAACAAGCCCAAATTCCCCAGGGGCTCCCACCTTCGCCTGTCTCCTCCAATCAGCTCCCCGAAACACAAATCCTGCCACAGCCACCAGGAACACACGCCACCTTTGAATGAAGTTGCCATAGTTACTGGTGCCTCACAGCAGCAGGCTGAGCTCATTAAAATGATTTGAATGGCTACCCTATAATCAAGCCACCCGGGGAGGGGAGGTCTGGTGGGGAGGAGAGCCCCGGGCTGCGATGGGCTCCAGCCCCTGCAGTGGATGGATGGTTGGAGAGTGGCTCCAGAGCCCTCACAGCTCTGGGCACAGCTCTCGGGAGGTGTGGGGATCATTCTGAACTGGGGGAACCCGGAGGGGTGGCAGCGGGTGCTCCCCACGCTGTGCTGGACCCCGGGGAGGCAGGGGTGGGCATCGGGCTCCCCTGCCATGGTTTCCTTCCCAGCACTGGACACCAGCATTTCCCCCACTATATCATGTCCCCAGATGCTCAGAGGTGATGGATCCCCACACTCCTAAGCAGCCCAGTGGCCAGTGCTGGCGGTCTGGCTGCCCACAGTGGGTTGGTTGCAACATGAGCCAGAACCTCCCTCCTCTTCCAATCTGTGTTTTACTAATTGCTGTTTAACAAAAAAAAACCCTATCACACTCATCCAAAATATTGATCCAAAATAAGGTTTCATACTCTTCTTTTTTTCTTTAAATCAAGACAAGTCTGTGAAGAACAAGTATTTTGGGGTTTAGCTTAAAACAGTTTTAAGGGAAAAAAAAAAAAGGTATTAAAAATATCATGGAATACTACAGAAAAAAAAAAAAAGAAAGTCCCAAAGATGCTGAAAATATCCTGCTAATAAAAACCCACAGTTTTTTTTTGGAGCACTTTCACTCCAGGGAGCTGTGAGCACTTTCTCTACAGGTCACCATGGCATCCTCAAGCTGGTGCTGCTCGTGGCTGCTGTTGTGCACCAAAAGCTGCCAGAGAGGTGGAAAAAAAATGGCAGGGTGTGGATGAGACTACCTGTGGGAGGAGAAGGTCTGCTGCTCCCAGGTGGCTGGTTGCTGGGAGATGAAGGACTCCCAGTTGCCTCAGCCTGTCATGAAACCAAG
>NW_008598095.1:0-32079 GCF_000691845.1 Merops nubicus
GCCTTATTCTTTTTTTGTTGTTGTTAAACTGCAGTTTTCCTATGGATAGCAATGCACAATGTTTTATATATTTTATTAAAAAAAATAAAACAAAAAATAGAAGGTCTATGTTTACCAGAGGAGAATGGAGACAGAAGAAGAAGCCACAGCTGACAACAGGGTGGGTAGTGGACGGTAAATAAACTCTGGTTTGCTTCAACACATTGGAATTTGCATCCTCACTTGTGGCAGGGGGGTTGCTTGAGGGAGATGCTTTGGGAGAGCAGCACACCTCTGCAGGAGATCAAGCAAGCAGGACACTGGAGGCACTTTCCCCTTTGGCTGCAGCCCATCTGGGGTGCACCTGGGCAGGAGCTGCTGGAAAAGAGTCCCTGTGATTTGATGATGCTTGGAGTCTGTTCTGCAGACCCAAATCATACCTGGGCCAGCAGCAAATATTAAATAAGAATTTAATGGACATGGACATGAGGGGAAATATATTTTAGTGCTCCTTTAGCTGTCCAATGGAGCGTCGGTGGGATTTCACCCCCCTGCTCACTCCCAAGCACCACTTAGCTCACTTCAGCCATAAAACTTGCTGTTTTCCAAGCCTGTGTGACACTGCTGTAGCCTGCATGGCTTTGGGATGTGCTCCTCTGTCACCTGGGCACGGTTCTGCTGTAAGAGTTCACAAAAGTGCTGGCGAGGCAAGTAGTGACCAAAAGCTCTGAATGCCCCGAGCTTTCCCCTGGCCTCAAGGAGAGGTGAGGAGGGGGGGGACCCACCCACAGGGTGACTGAGGATGTTCCCCCCACAATTGAGGTTTGTGGATGTCCCAGTGGGGTTGCAGGGGTTCATGTGCTGTGCCAAACAGCTCTGTGGTGAGACAGACCCTGCCACGAGGGCACTTTTTGGGGTCCCTGTGAGGGTCTTTCTCCATCTGAGGAAAAGCCACATGTGAAATGCCCACAAGTCCTTCTGGAAGCAAAGTGGAGTCACTGGAGCTGGTGGTTCTGGTCATGGCAGGGATATGGGTGGTTGGTGAGAGGTGCCTTCACTTGGGAAGGCCCCAGGAGGCTGCAGAGCAATTCCTACTCCTGGTCCTGTGGAGGTTCCAGTGGAAAGACTCAGTATTGGCCTCGGATGTCATTTTGCAGCTGATATTTAGGGATCTAAAGCAGGAGGCAGGTCCCTAGCCCTGGATGCATTGCCAGGTGCTGTGCTTGAGCTGGAATGTCAAATGTGCTCTGCTGAGGGTGTCGAGGAGCAGAATGACAGGATGAGGTGGGGGGGGGCAGATTTTTTGGCTCTGTGTTTTCCCCTGTAACAAGATACACCCCCTCAAGCTTGGTGATTAGGGGACAGCACGTTTTCAGATTTATAATGTCATGTCCTAGGAGATGGCTTGCAAAACTGCTTTTAAAATGAATAAAATCCATTCATTATGAATGGATTGATGTATAGGATTTTCTCAAATCTTTAATTTTTATTTGAAAGAGCAAGTGTGGCATGTCTGAGTGCGCCTCATATGCATCCAAGGGATGAAAATATCTTGCTTCAGATGTAAATCACCACTGAACCCAAGGTACAAATGGATGAACAATCCTCCCTTGAGCCTTTCTGGTGCAGCTGTAAATCTTCCAGTCGAAGTTTAGGATACAAAGGAGCAGGTTGTGCAGGTTGCTTTGCAGAGCTGAGCCCAGCTCAGCCTTGCCCTAGGTAACAGGGTGCAACAAAAGTAGACTCCCTGTCTTCACAGCACATTCAAAACTTTTAGGTACCTTTTAGGTCCTTTTGTCTCAGGGCCATGCATTGCTAAAAGAACTTTAATGAAAAAGAAAAAAATAAATCCTTTGAGCTACTGTAAGTAAAAGACTTTAAGTCATTCTGTAACTATTTCTGGATTTGTCCCAGAAGTGCTGAACTGTTTGTCTGGGGAGAAAAAAAAACCCACAATTGAGGTTTGTGGGGCAGGATTTGGTGGTTTGCTTTCAACTCTATCAACCAGCACAGCAAAATCACTCACCTGGAGTATAGAAGAGCTGGATTCACTGTGGAAGGTGTTCAATCCATATTTCTCACCCCACAAGAGTAGCATAAGCACACAGAGCTTTGGACTTGTCTGGTTTCAATCTTCTGCGTTGTACTCGTTGTGTCATATGAAACTTTGAAACACTTGTAGAGCCAGAGAGCAGAGAATAAATGCTTTTCTACCAGCCTAATGTGAATTCCTCTTGCAGGAGGTTACGTGTAGCTCTGCTCTCTTGCTGCCATGCATATGGAATTTTTTCCATTGAAGTGAAATGGCGTTTCCACAATAACACTGTTCCAATTCCCCAAGGCAGATAAAGGAGCTGAAATCAACTTTTCCTGTTTCATGAATGAATTTCCTAATGAGTGACCTTTTGGATAAAAAGCTGCTGAGGTCATTTTCCATGTGGCTCTGTTCTCTTTGCCTCAGTTTGCCTTCATAATTTCATAAAGGAGAACGGAGTGATCCTGGACTCAGAGTTGCCTGGCCAGCTGGTAACAGGGGGAAGAAGGTGATGCTGTATTTGAAGGAGAGAACATTGCAGTTGCTGTGGAACATTTGCTGGGCTGCAGGTGAGCCTTGGGAGGTGAAGTGCCTGTGCTACATCCCTGGATGCTTTCATGCTTCTACAAATTACAAGGGACTTGGACGAGTACCCCCAGAGTCACTACATTGCAGTGTGATAGCTTGTACCATGTTAGCCTTGTAAAGAACCTGATGGGTTGGAAAATTAAAGGTCATACTCCTGGGAGAAGCTGGACATATGGAAGTGATGGGTCAGACTTTTGAAGAGTCAGCTGAACATTCCTTATCCTCCTGTCTGGTGGGACAAATGGGGCTGCTGACAGAAGAAGTCCCAGTTGTGTATGGAGAGACTGCAGGGAGCTAGATTGGTCCAGTTAGAGACCCTTTGTGCTCTTCTGCTTGCTCCCCATTGCCCTTGACTTCTCAGGGCTGTTTTCATCTCCTGCTATCATCTGGTCCATCAGCACCGACCTCTTCTGTGGACCTGTGTTCAATGTACCCTGAAAGCCTCAGTAAGGGGGTGTTTGCTGCCTTTCCCATGTCCACCCTGGTGTTCATGCCTGGGATGAATTCCAGGCAGTTAATGAGGCGTGGCTTCCCCTCCAGAAACCCCAGTGCCACTTCTTAACCCCTTGCCTGCCATCTTTCCTGGCACCCAGAGGGCTGCACAAATCAAGTGAGATCACTTAGCCCTTGTACTGCCAGGATGTGCCCGTGGTGCTCTGGGGAACCTGAATTTCCTCTTGTGCTGCATGGAGTTTCTGGAGGCATCACAAGCAATTAATCATCTTAGACTGGCCCAGAAATCCTTCTGCTCACAATCATCAGTGAGGTCTCCATCTTAGTGATGTTTTAATAATCTGATCTGAGTTTCTAGTGTCCTCAGATACTCCCAGATAAATTCTCCTTGCTGCTTGCCTTTCCTTGTCCACTCAGAACTGGTGCAGCTTGCCCCTTCATGTAATCTCTCTTTTCTCTTGGTCTGTTGGAGTAATTTTGTGGTTGTCTCAAGGGCTGGCAGTTAAGTGTAATTCACCAGAAAAGCAGTGATGGTTTTGGTTCATTTGGTTCATTATAGGGCAGTATGTGTGTTTCCTACACCCCTGCTCTGAAGGTGCTCACTTTGCCCCTTAAATGAGCAAAGGTGGTTGCTTCCTAAACCATTCAGGACTGTCAGAATCATCTAGAAAACATATCAAAATGTGGATATATATATATTTAATTCAAGAAAATCACCACCTGACTTTATGGGGTTTTTTTTCCATGTTTTCTCTTTTTCCCAGCCATCCCAAGGACAAAATGAATTGGTAAAACTAAAGCCTCAGCATCCATCCCCAAACATGCTTTATTTTATTTCATGCTACCATAAAGAAAGTGTAAATAAAGTGCAAAAGTTTTTAGCTGCAGGGTTGTTTTTGTTTTTTTTTTCATATTTAAATGAATTAATTTAGAAAGTGAGTTCTCCAGAGGGTGTGTCATGCTTTAATAAAGTGTTTTGCAAAAGTTTTTAGCTGCAGGGTTCTTTTTGGTTTTTTTTTTTCATATTTAAATGAATTAATTTAGAAAGTGAGTTCTCCAGAGGGTGTGTCATGCTTTCTTATCATCTATCCTTCCAGAGGAATTCTGAATGAACAGAGGGGTGTGTGACTGGGCTAATGCCCAGTTCATCATTCTTGGAAGCAGAGGGGTGTGTGACCTTCTGCTAATGCCCAGTTCATCATTCTTGGAAGTGTTTTTGTTTGAGGTGTCCCAGTCCCTCCTATGTTACTCCTTTGCTGAGTAACCTCTTGGAGTCCTCCTCCCATTTCACCCTAGATTGCCCAGCTATGACTAGGACTGGAAACTGTGGCAGACCATATCCTGGGGCTGATCTCTCCTTCTTCTCTCCTTCTGCTAGCTGGCTGGGGACCTGTGCTGCTTGTTTTCCACTCCCTGCTGAGGAAACTCCACATTTTTCATTGCAATAGATCTTGGATTTCATTAGTTCATCATCTGCCATTTTGCTGTGGAACAACAGGAGGATTGGGAGGTGGAAAGGAAAAATCAAAGTCTAGTTTTGGACCTTTTTTTTCCCTCTTGAAGGACATTGTTCTGAGCAAATCTGGGTGACTGCAAAGGAAAGCAAATCCTCATGTTGAGCCTGAGATTGAACTGGACAAACGTAGTCTTCAGGGGGATTTATTTTTTCCAAAGCTTTGCCTCCTTTGCCAAAAGGAAACGTTGCCACTTTGGCACCTCCTGAGAACTTCAATCATTTCTCTGGCAGAATAAGCTTATGTTTTTTGGGGGCAAACGTTTTCTGAGGACAAATAGTGACAGCAGATGGGAACAAAGACAAATTTCTTTCTTTGAGCTATGGGAAAAGTCCTTTCCCCTTCCTTTATGACTTAATGAAGAAATATAAGCTACAATGATGTGAATGGAAAGTAAAAACCCTGAAATGGGACACCTAAGTGAAAAGGTATCTTTCTTTACAGTTTCTGGCAAAGCACTAATTGTGCTTGTTTATTTTCTGGTTGTGTTGTTTGTGCAGTGAGTGAAATATAAACTTCCCACAGAACTTTTCTGGACATGTGGTGCCATGCTGGCAAAACCTTTGGGTTTTCAAAAGGCAGCAATTTGTACATTCCATTTCTTGCAAAGGTCTTTACATTTCCCTTTCATGTGGAATGGTTCTCCCCTCATTCCTGGTGGAAAGGGACTTTTGTTTAAATGAACGAATTGTTTAGAAGGGGCAGAAGTAGTTCTTCCTCCAGCTCCTGCATTTTTGGAGCCTTCAGACCACCCAGGAACAGCAGAATTCGGAGGCACCCGATGCTTTTTCTAAACCATTCTTTGTATGAATTTCTTTCCTTTCTGGAAATAATAGCACAGTGTTGCTTCACAGTAACAGCCCCAGCTGTATCTGTATTTCTGTTTCAGACCATAGCTGTCCTAGGTGTCCAAGTTCTCGATGTGATTAGAGGACCAGTCAAGCATCTGTGTATTTCTGGGAGCTTTTAAAAGGATAATTTAAGAAATAAAGTTTGAGGGATCAAGCAAAGCAACGTGAGTCAGAATTAGTGACTTTGCATCCAAAACCAAGGCAGGAGTTTTCTCCTGGAACTGAAAGTTATCTGGCAATGTCTTGTTTCCTTCTGAGTACTGACTGAAAAACCAGAAAGAGTGACTGCTAATGATACTGCCTGAAGAGCAGGCATCTCATCAGACAGCACTTCCAGAAGATGCTTTTCCTGGGAGGAAAGGCTGAATGCTGTCTGCCAAGACCCTGAAACCTGCCACCCACAACCTTGGCATACTTTTGAGACTCCCCTGATGCTTCCTTTGCTGTAGCAGCATCTCAGCAGGCTTCCCTGTGTGGATCTGTGTCAGGGCTTACAGTACCAGTGATACTGGATCCCTTAGCAGATTGCTTGTGGACAAGGAAGGACAAACACCAGCAGAACACTAAGAGTCGAGGCTGGTGAAGCTGAGCCTCTTCCCAGCCCTCTTGCTAAGGGTTGAGGTCCACCAGGGAGTGGACAATCACTCCTTGGTGACCCCCTTCTACTCCAAACACATCTGCCTGTGCACCCTCTGTCCTCTCCTGCCCAACACATGGGGGGCAACCAGGGGAGCAAAGATCCTGCTCCCTCTGAGACTGCTTTGCCAGTGTGCCCAGGCTGGTTTTCCTGGAGGCCATGGGTCATGACAGAGTCTCCAGTGGGCTACAAGGTCCTTTTGGGTGGAACTCAGAGCCTGAAAAGTTTCATTTACGGCGCATGACCCATTTTCAGCAGTGAAAACTTTTTCTGGTGTGGAAGAAGTTTTCTCTATTTTGCACTCAAGAAATATCTCCTTTCTCCTTGTAAATAGCTTGGCGTGGCTGGGGCTGTACGGCCAATTCAGATCACTGGTGGGATGTGATTTACCACAGGCATATTTATACAGTGGCTATAAAATATACTCATTTTTCCAGGATGGAGAAGTGCCATTTAAATGTGAACTAATTACATTTACTTCCTTATCATAAATTGCCATTCAAAAGCCAAAGCAGCCCTGACAGCAGGCTGTGTTTATGTCTCATACACCCCCACAGACCCCTTCCAGTGAAACCATGCAGCAGTAAATAATTCCTGAATGTGTCATTTTGATTTGGGCCATTTCTATTTCATCTCAAGTTATTAAAGTACCAGAAAAAAAACCCCAAACAACCCATAATTTTCTGACTGGTAATCTGGAATGTTTCAATTAAAAATTGCCTCACAGGGATGAGTTGAGAAATCCCACCACAACTAACCCATTTTCACATCTCTGGCTTTTTTTGTTTCTAAACAAAGAAATATTTTGCTGAAAACTTCTTGGCTAATTCTACTAAACTAGAGCCAATGAAGCTGCAGCTAAAGCCAGTGTGGGCATGAAGCAGATATTTTAAATAATAGCCATAATTTTGGAGGGGAAGAAATTAGCAGGGGATGAGAATTTTTAATTCAGAGCAGGGGGTTTCTGAATGACATGCTTCCCTCTGGATGAGATGGAAATTCAGGGAAGGCCTTGAAGTATGTGGTATGGAAGTGGTGTTAGATGTTCTGAACATCTCCCACTGACCATATAGTCTGTGGCACCAAGCCCCTCTTCTACAGGTGGTGCTCTGCCTTCAGGTTAAGGCAGGGGGGTTCCGTGGCTCACATACTGGTAGGAGGGCAACCCAGCAATACCACAGAGCTACTCAACAACCTCTTCTAGCTGGTGGCCCATGGAATGAGACTTTTATCCCTGAGCAGTAGCTGAGACAAAAGAGAATTCTGGAAAATTAAGGGAAACTGATGTATTAGAGAAGTAGTCACAGGAGATTTTCCTTTTTCTGAAGTGGTTGAGGAGCTTAAAAGTCCTGGACTCCCTTTCTTGGCATCATGCTAACGTGTTCACTGGGGCCCCTCGTTGGCCCTTGGTCTCATCAGTGTGGCAAGTTCCAGCCAGGGTTTGCAGCCAACTTGCAGGTAACTCAGAGAGGAAAAATGACATTTTGTATTCAAAGCATATCTTAGGGCTGAGACACAGGAAGGAGGAAGAGGGAGAAGCTGGTGTGTGCTCCTCACACCTGAAGGTGTCCTGAATTTTCTGTTTATGCATTCTGAATATTCCTTTGGAGATGCTTACATCTCTCTTGAGTACATTGCAATAGACAAAACAAGGTATAGAAGATTAAACACTGGGAATAACTGAATTCTCTGCACCTAAACACCCTGTGAGATCTGCTGTGTTAAGCATGTTTGCTGCTTAGCCAACACCATGAAGACACTGTGACATTGAGAATCATACAGGAGCTGGGGCACATGCTTGGGAGAAGGTAGATATGGGCTGGTTCATCTCTGCTCCTCATCTAGTCAACCACTGAGAGAAGCAAAAGATCAAATTTAGATCTCTGTGGTTTCACAACACTCCTTTAGAGGCCCAAGCTACAAGGTTGTCTACATACAAGAAGGAATTGAGATCTATAAAGCCAGTGGAGAGCTGTTATAGGTCCCTTTTAGGTCATCTAAACATGGCTTTATTTGTTTCATCAAGGAGATGGTTTCCTCACTTTTTGCTTGGGTGGAAAAACATTGTCTACAGCTTAGAAAGGAAGAAATCTGCAGAGATTTCAAGAAGACTCTGACCAAATTTGCTGTGGGATGAGTATGAGCTATTTCCTGAACGTGTTGATGATGTGCAAGAATGACATTTTTGATCCCTAAACAGAGATCTGACCCTGTTGCTGACCCTATGGGAAAAACAGAAGCACAGGTGTACTCATGTGAAATAAAACTACTTAGGGCAAAAGAATTTAAAATGCTGGTAGAACTTCCATTTGTATGTATGAAATATTGATGAACTCGAGGACTAGGGAAGAGATTTGCATTGATTACCTTGGTGCAGGACACTAAATATTTCTGTGGAGTGATTTTGGCTCAGAACCAACTACAGAGAAACCTTTGCAATGTGATTTATAAATGCAGACTTCTGAAGGCAGTGTTGCCTTGGTTGTGAATTTTTTCACCTCAATTCTATGCTATGTGGTTCTAGCCTCATATTTTATCCCGTTTTATCCATGACATGCTCATAGCAATAAAAATAATCTCCTTGCTGACCTTCTATCAGTGTATTCATTCTGTTTTACAGGGCACATTGTCCTTCGTTGCCTTGTAACTGCAGAGGCAACAGGATGGAATGGTGGGCGTGTGTTTGGAGTAATCATTGGGTCTGTGGCCACGATGCTTTTTAAACATGACACTGTGCACTGCAACTGCACACCACAACTAAGGAGTGTGCCAGATTTGGCAGCCTGCAGCTTATTTTGTGATTGATGTTAGAAAGATGTCCCTGAGAGTTGAGAAAGTTTTTGGTGTCTCTCGGCTTGGAAGTTCTCACCTTGATTGCCTTCATAGAAGTGACTCCTTCTGTCTTTTTTGTGTATGAATCTTTCTGGCACCAAAGAGTTCAGCATCTCAGAGGCAGGCTGGTGTTTGCTAGTGCCAACAGCCTGGTGATGCTCTTCCTTTTCTGAGAAGTGAGGTGCTTTATTAATACTGGAGTTGGAAGGGTCTGAAGAGCACAACCCAGCTCATGCTATAACTGCCTGAGACTTTCATTCACAGAATTAAGAAACATTTTCATGGTCACTCCTGGTTTCTGGCCCAGAGAGTACATGGTTATCCCATGCAGAGAGGAGAACTTTAGCTGGAAAACTAGAAGCCCAAGAGGTTGCATGCCTATGTGTATGGAGGTACACACAAACACCCTCAGACCCATAGGCTGATGGTTAGGAACTCCTTTGAAAAATGGGCACTGTGCACTCAACAATTGTATCTTAATTTTACTTTATGGAGATCTACCTCATGGAATGGATAAGCTTTTTTAGATTTCTATGTGACTTGTGCTTAAGGATTTTGTATTCAGCACTGGAAAGCTGCAAAGTTTATCAAGAAAGAGTTTAGCCCCAAAACTCAAGAGCTACTTTGGGTAGGGGAATTAGGTGGAGGAGGACTGTGCACCTCAGCATCCTTTGGGGCAGCAGCGAGCAACTCTCTTCTCTCAGAAACTGTTGAGGTTTGTAAGGAGCAGTTTTTGGTCACACAAAGCTCCAGCTTTTGAGAATGTGACCCTGTATTTATAGAAAAAATAGTATATTCAAATCAGGGCTTGACTGCTGGTCTCTGTGGCTGCCTGACCCCATGTTTAACGCTGGAGTCTTCCCAGTCACTCTTTTGTCATTGCCCATTCAACATTTGCTCATGAATCTTAGGCTTAAACCTCCCAACATGCCTGTTGGTGTATGCAAATGATTCTATGTTCAGGTCAAGTAGATCCTTCTTATGAATAAAGAACAATAAGGGCAACAGATGGCAAAGGGTCTGATTTTCACTTCTTATATCCCATTATTTTTAGTGGCTCGTGTTTCATCTGTTTTGTGAACAAAGTCCCTGCAATTGATTCATTAATTAAAAAGAAATTGCCTACAGAGAAGCTTCTACATTGGTCAAAGGTGCAGTATCAGTGGCTTCAGTGGAGTTATGCTGTAAATTGCACAAGAAAGTTCTCAATAAGGGCATCGTCTGGTGCAGCCCCCTGCTAAAGCAAGAACACCCAGACCAGGCTGCACAGGAACACAGGCAGGTCGTTTTGAAAGTCTCCAGAAGAGACTCCACAACCTCTGGGCAGCCTGTGCCAGGGCTCTGACACCCTCTCAGTAAAGATGTTTTCTCCTGATGTTCAGGTGGAACGTCCTGTGTGCTGGTTTGTGCCTATTGCCTCTTGTCCTATCACTGGGCACTACTGGCAAGAAACTGGCCTCATCCTCTTGACCCCCACCACTTAGATAAGCATTTTATAAGCATTGATAAGAGCCCCTCTCAGTCTTCTCCAGGCTAAACAACCCCAGGTCTCTCAGCCTTTCCTCATCAGAGGGATGCTCCAGTCCCCTCATCATCTTTGTAGCCTCCACTGGACTCTCTCCAGCAGCTCCCTGTCTCCCTTGACCTAGGGAGCCCAGAACTCAGCCCAGTACTCCAGATGTGCCCTCACTAGGGCAGAGTAGAGGGGAAGAACCTCCCTTGATCTGCTGGCCACACTCTTAATGCACCCCAGGAGACCATTTGTCTTCTTGGTTACAAGAGCACAGTGCTGGCTCATGGTTAGCTTGTTGTCCACCAGGACTCACAGGTCCTTCTCTGTGGAGCTGCTTTTCAGCAGGTGAATCCTTAATCTATACTGGTGCATGAGGTTATTCCTCCTCAGGTGCAGGACTCTACACTTGCCCGTGTTGAACTTCATCAGGTTCCCCTCTGGCCAACTCTCCAGCCTGTTTAGGTCTCACTGACTGGCAGCACAGCTCTGGTGTGTCAGCTGCTCCTCCCAGTTTTGCATCACCAGCACACTGGCTGAGGGTACACTCTGACCCTCTGTTCAGGTCCCTGATGTGTGTGTTGAACAACTATTATGTCATGAATTTACGTGGTTCTCAGCTCTGTTGAGTGGAGACGATTCCTCCCCCTTTTACAAAAGCATCTCCAAAAGATCTGGTGCCAGCCCATCCTTCTAACTGGACACAAAACCAGCCCCCAAAAAACGAGTCTGGAAGGAGAGGGAGATAAATGTCCAGTTAATCCAAATACTACTTTATCCCTCAATCCAGATGCTTAAAAGATTTCATGAGGGGAGAGCTGCCATGTAGCCTGCACATATGTGCTAGAGAATGGTGGATATGCCCTGAAGTTTGATAATCTGAATAAAAATGGATTTGAGGAATTGATTTGGATTTAGTTGATCTACATTTAGCGAAAAGATCTGGAATCCTAAACAAGCAGCTTAGCCACGATTAACTAATTTAAACACTTTCACAGCTAAATGTATTCCCAATGCCCAAATCTGTAGGAGACTTAACCTTTGGGGATTAAGCTGAACCTCATCTGGGGGTTCTCCTACCCATGTCCTCCATGTCTGCTCATTCTGTAGATGGCTCCTCACCATATCCCCTCTCTCCTTCCTTTCACTGTCAGGAGCTGGAGAAGTCAAGATCTGGGGATGTTTCTCCATCCATTCCCACCAGGCAGCAATTTCCCTCTATTGTCTGGTGTTAAAAAAGGTGATCTGAGTGACACTTGATTTGTCAGGTCCCTGAAGAGGCCCAATGATGGAGAGTCAGTGGTGTGGCTGCTGTTTTAGGTGGACATGCAAGTTCTTCAAGGGGAAAGGGAGCCTGGGTCCACCTCTGAGGGGCTACTCAGTAATAATAATTAATGCTTGAGTTATATATGAACACCCAGAGCAGTTCTGCTTCTTTCTTCTCCCTTCTGGACCTGTCAGGACTTATTGCCTACTAATAAACTACATGAAATGAGGGCATGGGCCCAAAAAGTGTCACAGAGTCATCCACAGTCACATTAGTGCATCCCCCTTGGCAGTGGTCAGACTTAGACCAACTTGCAGTGCATGGCCATGACTTGCAGGTGACCACAGGGCCCAGAAGTCAATTTGGATGCAGCCATCCTGATTTGGGGATTAATTTAAGCATGAATTGCACAAATTGGCCTCAAAGGCAGCTCCTCACCCACTTGCTTTGCTTCTCTAGGTGGAGCTGCTGACAGCAGAGTAAGGACACAACGGGCCAGCTCAGGGGTTCCTCCAGGCAGCAGAGGTGCTGAAGAGGGGACAGTGGTGTTGTTGAGGGGCAGAATCCCTGCTCACCTCAAACAAAGGAGCTGCCTGGAAAAGGCTCATTTCACACCACAGGTTGCAGTGCATGCCTGTTGTTTTGGGATGAGGAGCAAGGCTGCTTGCTCTCACAGGTAACTAAGAAGAAGCTAACACTGGGAGCTGAGAAGTCCTCCAAAGGTGAAATATTTTCTGGACAGCAGATAGAATGAGCTGTGAAATCCCAGTGCCAGAGCTCAGCAGAAATAGGCAGGTTTTCCCATAAGTTTCTTTTATTATTATTTTTTTTTTTAATAAAAGGCTATGATTTTTTTTTTAATCTCCACAGGAATGTTCTGGGGTTTTGTTTTGTCTTGTTTTGTTTCTTTTCCAAGGGAGGGGGAAGATCTGTTTTCAGGACTAAAAGCACCTGGAAACAAGATGCATAATTTATACTAGACCTTAAAAAATTTATGCTTTGGCTTTTTGCATTTCTGGAGGCTTACTGCTGAAAACTGGCATTTTGTGTCCAGATGCAACCTATTACAAGGCAGATGTCTAACCTGAAGCTGCTTCTCAGTGCAGACACACAAACTGTGCTTTCTCATCCAGACACTTTTGCTTTAATTCATTTTTTTTGGCTTGACTGCTTTTTTTTTTACAGCTTTTCTTTAGTTTTCTAAATGAAAAAAAAAAAATTCTTAAAAGCAAATGTGCAAAAGATGAACCAGAGCAAAGTCTTGTGAAGACAACATAGTCTGAGTCTCTCTGGCAGGATTAAGCTGCCCTTTTAGCACTAAATGGCAAAGTCTTTCTCCAAAAGCACAGGCCAGCTGAGGCACAGAGAAGCCTGTAATTAGAAATGGAGCTTCATTTAGTCAGAATGGATTGTGTCACTCATGTAGAAAGGCCATGGTGCTGCACTGTGATAAAGTCTTAATGTAAAAGCAACACTTTTCAAAGGCATTGGGTTCCCTGTCCTCTGGGGTAACATCCTACACGATGTGATGGAAAGAGGGTCTAGAGAAGGAGGTTCCTGCTCTGAACATTTAACTCTGCTGCAGTCCTCAGGACCCACCTGGACTCGCTCTGAACCACCTCCCTCCAAAGTTCTCCAGAGCATCCCCAGCCCTAAGCAGAGCCATGGAGACAATACATCACCTCCCAATACATACATCAGGGGCATCTCTGAAGCCCATAGGTGCAAAAGAGTCATTCCTCTACTTGTTGCCACCACAAAACACAAAGGAAACACATTGCTCCAGATTCCACAGCCCAGAGAGGACAAAGTGACAGATTAGAAGGATGGGAGAAAGAGGGATGGCCCCTGATAGCTGGTGTTACCCATGTCCTTGTGCCAGCTCTGCTGTGCCACTGCTTCTGCTGGACTGCACGCTCACTTTGTGAACACAGATGTTCAAGAAGAGAAAAGGAGACCCTGCTAGTTTAGGATATGGATCTGGGCTGTAGGTGTGGAGAGAGATCTGAAAACCACAAGAGAATGAGCACGGATGTATGGGCAGAGGACCTTACATGGAGAAGACCTAGAGATATTTGCCTTGGAGCACCCTGCAGTACCCAGGATCTCCTTTCTGTGTGGATAGACTCACAAACAAGCCAGCTGAGAACTGGATAAATGCTCCTATATCACAGATGAATACTTGAACAGCCAGTGTCTTCTTGGATGGACTTGAGCCAAAGCTGCCCATGTCTTTCCACAGAGCCTGGCTACAAGATCATCCCTGAGGACCAATAAACTTATTGCTGTAGGCCTCAGGATGTACTCCTGGGTGGCATAATGGTTTAGGTGACTTGTCTCCTATATCCCTCTATGACACTGTGGCACCTGAGCAGAAGATCTTGATGGTGCCCAGAAAAGCCCTCAGAGAACAATTAATCTATTCTGCCTTAGACAGATCTCTCAGGAGGAGCTGAGTTACTGTCCTGAGGTTCTGACTTTTGTATGCTGATGTAGCCTGCAAAGACCAGCTCACACTTAATGATTTGCCTAATTAGGCAAATAATAGGACAGATGGGTCCCACCCTTAGGTGCATCATGTCTAATGGATATTTCCTTCACAACACATCCATGAGATGGGGTGGTTTACTTCCAAAGACTCATGCTTGGTTGTGGGTGGTATCTCAGTTGTCCATATTTCTTAAGCCACCTCATCCTGTGGTCTCTTGACAGCAGGTTGGGTCTAGCAGTGCCTTGTGATTGTTCTTCTGTGGTTGGCACACACGTGGACAGCGTGGTGCAACAGGGAAAGGTCCACAGCAGTTACCTTCTTTTGCCTCCAAGGCCTTCCTAGATGGTGCCATGACCTGCCCCACACCAAACATCAGGCAGGCAATCAGCCAGTCCACACCATACATAAATACTGCTTTGAACATGGAGTCCTAGGGCAAGTAAGAGATAAGGAGGCAACTGCAGATGGGTGTTTTATTGGAGCCCTAGTCTTCTACTCTGGGCTGTGGGTTTACCTGGGTTGTGTGTTAGCTAAGAGTTAGGCATTGTGATGCCTAAAACACATCGTGGGCCTGTCTTCTAGACCCTTCACAAGAGGGGAGGAGGAAAAACACTGAAAACTTTCTAACACACTGCTCCATGCCAAAGCTTAAGCCTGACTGAATAGCTACAGAGTGGGAGTAACTGGGGTAAATTATTTTCCCTGCAGCAGCTCAATTTCAAGGTTATTATTCAGAGCCCTTCTTTCAGCCTAAACAAAAGCACCGACCTCTTTACTGGTGCCCCATGATTCCTTAGCTCTGCTTTTACACTTCTACCTTTAAAATACCTTTTTTTGCACCAAAGCTTGAGAGGAACACGATGAATTTCTCGTTGCATGTGAGGAAATGAGTACAAACTTGTGTACGTGGCTTTGCCTTTGGAAAAGGTGGGATGGAGTTTATGAGAAAACTCTCAGGAAACCAGCCTACTTAATGATGGCCATACCATGTTTTTCTGGTTCTGATTACCCCTGGAGAGCTGACACTGCTTAGCTCAAATGGTGTTTTCAGCGCAGAGCTGGGAAGGATCCAAAGCTTCTTTTTGTTAATTTGTCAGAGTGGATTAATTTTTCAGCAGCCCATTACTGGAATGCAGCCTACCCAGCTTCAAGCTTCGTGGGGAGAAGCCAGTGATACTGAGCTGACAGCAGTCGTGGGCAGACAAGAGCCCAGATGTGGTACAGAGCTGCAGAAACATACCGATTACATCTGGAGATCAGCTTGCTGCTCATCAGGAAGACTTGGAGGATGTACTTCAGACAGAGCCTATCTGCTTCCACAACCAAGCAATCAGTTCCCAAACAAATCAGTCCCAGCCTCACAACTGCTAGTTCTTGGAAATTATCTGTCCTTGCCTTGTAGCTCTGCTCTATGTTGTCTTTCCTAGTGTCCTATCAGAGCTAATCAATATGAAAGTTTGCCTAAAAGCCCCAATAAATCAGGTGGCTCTACCAACTGGGCTGGCTAATTCAGAGCATGGGATGAAAGACCAATCAAATCCTGGGCTGCATCCAAAGCAGCGTGGGCAGCAGATGGAGAGAGGGGATCCTGCTGCTCTCCTCTGCCCTGGTGAGACCTCACCTGGAGTCCTGTGTCCAGCTCTGGAGCCCCAGCACAAGAAGGACGTGAGGCTGTTGGAGCATGTTCAGAGAAGAGCCACAAAAATGATCAGAGGGCTGGAGCAGCTCTGCTGTGAGGACAGACTGAGGGAGTTGGGGTCATTCAGCCTGAAGAAGAGGAGGCTCCGGGGGGACCTTATCTCAACCTTTCAGTACCTGAGAGGGGCCTACAAGAAAGCAGGGGAGGGACTGTTCACAAGGGTTTGTAGTGACAGGATGAGGGGTAATGGTTTTAAGCTAGAAAAAGGGAGATTTAGGTTAGACATTAGGCAAAAAGTTCTTTAAAATGAGGGGATAGACCACTGGAATGGGTTGCCCAGAGAGGTGGTGGAGGCCCCATCCCTGGAGACATTCAAGATCAGGCTGGATGAGGCTCTGAGCAGCTTGATCTAGTTGGAGATGTCTCTGCTTATTGCAGAGGGGTTAGAGTAGGTGACCATTGGAGGTCCCTTCCAACCCTAACTTTCTACATGCTATGATAAAATTTCCTCACTGGCCAATATGCTTTAACCAAGTCCTTTGAAAGAGAATATTCAGACATACAATCTGCTTGCCCAAAGCTCCTGTTTCCAGGGACTGCATGAATAAGTAATAGAGATTAAAATAAAACAGACAAGAATTTCTAAGCTGTCTTTCAACTGAATTAAGTGATTGCCAATAAATTAATGAATATGGTTGTCAGTGCTAGTTTGGGAACTCAATTATTCCTACACCCAAAAAAGCAAATGGCAAACATACGTGTCTTGAAAGAAGCATCTGCAAAATGTCTACTTTAGCATTACCATGACAGATTTAATCTGAAGAGAGTTTCAATCCAGAAGGGACCACTCGATCATTCACTTGACTATCTGCATAACACAGGGTGTAGAATTCCACTGAATGATTCCTGCCTTGAGTCTCCAAGCCCTGGCTTAGCCAAACTAAAAGGAGGAGAAAAATAAAAGAAGACTATTTGCAATGGCTTGGATGAGGAGAGAATAGAGGAAAACCTGAACAGTGGAGAGAGAGGAAAGGTGAGGCTCCAGATCAGCATCTGAAGGTCAGTCACCAGATGTTTGTTTAAGGTCTAAGGTGCAGCAACTGACCTGCAAAACAGTGAGGGCATTCTGTGTACAACCATCAGTCACGTTGCTCAGGCAACTGTCTCTTCCCATCTTTGACTTACTGCTAGGGGGCCAATTCCTTCCCCATAAGCCATCAAATGGGAGCAGTAAATCTGATTTTTTTTCTTGGATCAATTGACAACCACATGCCAGGTGAGGGAAATCCTCTTTATTTCATTTCCCTTTCACTGAAGCTGCACGCTCCAGATAACTAGAAGTTAATATTAAGAATGGGACTACACTAGTGAGCTCAGAGTGGGATCTATTTCCTCCAAAAAAAGGGTGGGTTTGAAGGGAGGCTGAGCCAGAAAGGTAAGATGTGAACATATAGAGGAAAAACATCCCAGATGCCTGGAAAAATGTTACTTGGCACTGCAAAATGCCAGACTGGGCAAATCCTGATGGTTCCCCAGGATGTCCCTGCAAACGTGGCTCAGAAATGACCCATCAGCTTCTTTTTCCTTGGGAGTTCCCCTCCTGCTCTGTTCCTCCTTGGAGGTCTTCACAAACAGCTGGGAAGGGACCCAAACTTTTTGTCTTGTAGATACCAATCTGAGATCCCACAGTCAAACCATTAAACTAAATCATCAAGCACCAGACCTCTCCTCTTCATCACTCATCTTGCTTGATTATACTTGACATTTAGTGGAAAACCACAAATGAAAAATGGAGATTAAAAAAAGAAAGGAGGCAGAAAATAGGCATTTTCACAGAGGGAGAAATTAGGAAGAGCCCTTGAAAGGTTTCTTCTGACTTCTTTTGGGAAATAATTGGAGACAGTTTCCTTCACCTTGCAGTGCATAGGTGGTCCAAAGGAGATCCAGCTGCTCTTGGTGCCAAACTCTGTCCTGATTAGTTTTCTCCCTGCCTGGGCAAAGAAAGGGTCTGGGAGCTATAGGGGTGTCTAGCACAACACTCCTGGGTCCTCAGTTTACCCTTCTACTGTGTGATCTGAGTAGGATCTTGTAGTGAGAGACAGTCTCCAGCCTGTGACACCAGCAGCCTAAAGAGCCAGCCAGGCAGTAGAACTGGGGGACTACTTTCCCTGTGGTATGGATAGGGAAGGGACACCCACAAAATGAACACAAAGGATCCAAAAGGCTGGGAGGACTCAGAAAGCTGGAGATTCACATTCCCACTTGAAAACCAACACCTGATTCCCCACTGGCGTGTGTGGAAATTCAGTGCCTAAGTGTTATAGAAAATCATGTGCTGAAATATGCCCTGACCTGAGTTACCCTGCAGGGTTCTGGCCCAGGGCCCTAATTACAGGGTTGTTGTTTGGTTCAGACTCACTCCTCTGTGCAGACAAACTCGATGCCACAGACACTCAGACACAGGCTGGTGCATTTGGCAGGAATTATCCTGCATATTTGCAGGATACATGGATGCTTATCACCTAAAACCTTTCACCCTACTTGGCTTTCAGCCTTTTCCAATACTAAACCTCCTCAAGGTCCTTGCTCACGAGCAGATCCTTTTTTTTTTTTGCCCCTGAAAAAGAAATTTCTGTTTAGTGTTTTGTCTTCTGGAGCTGCTGTCCTGTAGCCCTGATTCTGTTTCATTTCAAATGCTAGCTAAAAAATATCTCCCTGGCCTCCTGTTTATGCCTATGACAATTTATTAAGTCCTGCTTCAGACATTTCAGATCACAGCTGGGCTGCAAGGCCTAAGAAGATAGGAGCTTTTTTGCTCACTGAGTGCAGAAGATGTTTCCTTTGCTTTCAGGATTCTTCGTGATGTTTGGTGTCACTCGTTTGATTTATACTGGTAGGCAAATATCCTGGATCTTCTATTTTGATGTATATTCTTTCCTGGACCAACCCCATATTTTAACCCCCTAATTAGACAGTGGGTAGAAGCAGAGAACCTGCTAAAAATCTCCCTTTGCTGCTGTTGCATTCTGAGATGTTTTCTTCAGCTTAAGGTTTGAATGTTGAGGTTTTTTTATTTCTTTGTTTTATATCTACATCTTGTGATTAGGAATCCTGGTTTAGTACCACACTATCTGATATAGAAGAAGCCCTGGGTGGGGGCTGGTTTGGTTAGAGGCAGGAGGATGTCTCAGAAGAGGTTCATTGATGTTCATGACCATTCCTTTGTATGGACACAGCAGGATGGCAGGGAGCTCACAGGTATGAGTACAAATTGTCTGTCTTCAGGCTCCTATTGAGATTTGCAGAAGCCTTCCCTCAGAGCTGGCCACCTTGCCCTGGGATGGCTGCAGAGGAGTTGTCCCTCCCTGTGTGGAATCCCCTTTGCACAGACATCTTGGTCACTCATCTGGCAGCATCTGAACATCCCTGGCGTCACAAAATCCTGACTTGCTGGATGTGACAGCAGCAAATTTAGCTTGCTTTGAACACAAGGCTGTGAGGGTAGAGAGGCAGCTTGGCTGCAGGAGGCCAGGGCAGACTTGTCAGCTGGCCTCAGTCACCCTGCTTTGGCATGGGTTGCTGCAAGCAACCTGCAGAGTGGAAGCCAAAATACATCCTGCTTCTTGAGGTTGCCCTCTCGTGCTTGCAAACAGTCTTGGGGGCAGGCAACGTGCATCCCCCAAGTCTTTCCTTGCTCACTCAAGCTCAGAGTAGTGTTCAAATGTCCTTGCCATGTGGGAGGAAGGAGGACAGTGAGTGCAAGCTGTCTCCAGACCTGGTGGCCTCTCCAAGGGCTGCTTTTTCACGCCTGATGAGGTTCACAGAGCTCTTCTGGAGGGAAGCAGAAGGGAGGAGGGGGGGGGGAACAAGTGAGGCTGCCATATGGGGATGTATAATCCTAAACATGTGCACTGATTCTTCTATTTATACGCTGGAAAGCAGAACTGTTGTGCTCCTTGTGAGCTGGAGCAGGAGGGGCCCCATGTCTGAAGTGGAAGCAGAGCCAGGGAGCATAATGGAGTCCAGAGGATGAACTTCCGTGAATCAAAGGCACGCGTGTTTATTTACAGCACAGTCGGCAGCAGGGAAGCTGCCCCAACAAGCTCATAAACATATTTACAGGGATTTCACAGCAAGGTTTGTAAAAAACAATAAAACAATCACTCAGCACCTCAGCTTGGGAGCTCTTTATAGCGTGGAGTCTTACCCAGGATCACTAGGCCCTGGCTGAGACGCTCTTTAAAAGGCCCCCGACTCAGGCTGCTTCGTTGAGGTTTATTGCTTTTCTCTCCCAGAAGTTTTCCTAATTCCCCCCCTGCTCTTGTAAGGAGCTTTGACATTCTTTAACCCCCTAGGGACCAGGGTAACTCCGCTGCTTTTCCTTCTCCAAGAGATGGGCAAGGAGGTGGACAAGGAGCTGCCCCCTCCATGCACCATCTTTGAGGCCCCACGTTTTTGCAGTCGTGTGGGCACCATGTCAAGTCTGGGTGCCAATGCTCTGTGACCAGCTGCCTTCCAAACACCAGCACTCTCCAAGGAAGCCTGAGAAAAATCCCAACTGTCCTCCAAAAGACTATAAATGCAAGGCCCTGGGTGTTTGGATTGGTGCTTTACCAAACATATTATACCCATGGCATGCTGCCCCCACCTCTGGGCCCATAAAACAAGCCAGCTTGGACTATTCCAGTCAGGTTTTCCAGTTCAGGGGATGCTTTCTCTTTCCATTAATTATCTTTTGTTTCTGGGAACTGTTTTCAAGGGAGGGGCCATGCCAGATGCAGCCACAGAGAAGGAAGCAGACAGCAGAACTGCACGTGCTGTGGGGGGAGGCCTTGGTGAGAAGCTGAAGGAGAGATGACACAGCCCCCCCCCAGCATGGCACTGAGTCTGTGCTAGGTAAATGATGCTCCTTCTTCCCTCCAGCACAGGCTGGTGGCAAGGCACCCTCCAGAGAGGCTCAGTATTTCTTGTGACTAAGCCATGTGGATCCATGTCTAACTTGTAGACTCTTGGAAGCCTCTTTTGAAGCTCCCACCTTTTCCAGACACTCTACTGGAAACATCATTACCTGCTTGGTCTTATGGAGCCTGAGAAGAAGAGTGGTTTGATGAGGAGAGGCCACAGTCTTGCCCCTTCACAGCTGTGTGAAAGTTTTTAAGTCATCCTAGGTTTGTAAATTTGCAAGGAAATTGCAGAGCTGCCACCATTGCAGGACCTGCACTTGTCACCCCCTATCCTCCTGGTGCTCTTAAAAGTGGGGAACTGGCACAGGACTTGGCATTACAAATGGGCCCAGGAGGAGTGGATCAAAGCAATGCAGTGGCATGAAGGAAGGTAAGAACCAAAGGGGAAAGCTGCCTTCCTCCTTCCTCCACCCCTGAGCTGCTGGCCATCAAAACACACACTGTGCTGTCCTCCTGGCCACGCCAGCAGCTGGTGCTCTCAAAAGTGGGGAACTGGCACAGGCCTTGGCATCGTGGTTCCAAATGGGCCCAGGAGGAGTGGATCAAAGCAATGCAGTGGCATGAAGGAAGGTAAGAACCAAAGGGGAAAGCTGCTTTCCTCCTTCCTCCACCCCTGAGCTGCTGGCCATCAAAACACACACTGTGCTGTCCTCCAGCCTCTGCTACAGCCTGGAGGTGGATGCACGGTGCTCCTCCCTCTGCTATGGCACAGGGCTTGCAAGGGACCACAGGATTTTTAGCAAAGAGCACAAATGGATATGGGAAGGGTCATGACACGGGTTGACCCATGAAGCAGCAGCTGTTTCTCAAGACATAAGAAGGGCCTCTGGTCAGGAGGAGGAACACTGCCAGGCTCTGCGTGGATGAAACCCCTGGGGAAGGGATGGTCTCTGCTGTCTTTGAGGACAAGTGTTCAGGATAAAAACAAACTGAAGGGTTTTAATGGCTCCAGGCAAAAGGCAAGCTGGGTCCATTGCACTTGGGATGTCCTCCTTTACTGAGACAATTCAGTCCCCCATTTTATTTCATTTGCTTTCTAATGAGTCCAGATAGTAGCATGACTCTTCCTAGACCTTTAAAAATTATCTATGTGTGAAAGGGAAGAGAATATTTTGGCCCAACTTCTTTTTCTGACTGCAGGTTGGGGAATTGTTGGGGGTTATTGTGTGAGTGCCCAGTTTTCCCATGCTGGATATTGGTGTTCTCTTTTTGGAGAACGCTGTGGTGGCAAGGCTTGCCCAGAAAGCTGGAAGCAGGGCTGAGAATGAGAAGTTAAGTGCAGCATGGAGAGTCCAGATGGTCTCTTAGTCAAGACCAGTCCTGACTTTCTGAGTCTTGGTTCTGCTGGGAGTTTGGGTTCAGGTTGTGGGTGATCTCTAGCATCAATGTTTCTCTGGAGGGTCAGCATATGCCATACTTGAGTTTAAACAGTAGCTATCCCATAAGCAGTGAGCCCAGTCAACAAATCAGGGACTGAGGGCAGGCTGGGTCCCTTCATATAGAGGCAACTCAACGTGTCAGGGGCAAATATCAACATATCTACTGTCTTGTTAACCTTGGTGACATGTTGCTTCCAGTCACCTTGAGGTCCCCTACAATCCTCAAGCTGCTCATCCACAGCCTTTGCTGTTTTCAAGCAACTTGGTAGCAGGCTGTAAATGGACAGGGTCTGGGGTCCTCTGACTTACAACTTCAGACTACAGACTGCTACTTGACTACCAAGTACAAAGCTACCAAACACTATCCAGGACAGGGTCTGGGCTCCTCTGACTTACAACTTCAGACTGCTACTTGACTGCCAAGTACAAAGCTACCAAACACTATCCAAACTGAACAGTAACAAACAGGAACAGTCTTTTAAGACTCATAGCAGGCCACTGGTCCATCTGCCTGGGATGGCCAGAGTAGCAGGGATGATTTCCAAAAACAGCTAGGAGGTCTTGTGCTTCATATATTCTAGTGATGCACAAAGTCCTTGAGGGCTTTTTCGTGGTGCATTTTGTGGCTGTTATTCTAGTTTCTAGCTAACAGTTCTTAGCTGACAACTACCACGCACGCAGTCACGTATGGAAAAGTTTCGGGAATGCAAAATAAACGCAATATTTTGAAGGTCTTTTTCTATCCTGGCTTCAGGGTTTGAGGAAATCTGTGGCTGTGGTTGTCTGTCTACGTGGTTCCCAGTTTTGAAGTGATCTGAGCAAAGTCATAGTAAATCTTTAATACTATTGGAGCTACATCTCTTGTCCCTTCTCACTGCAGGGGGAGTTGTACTAGATGACCTTTAAAGGTCCTTTCCAACTCAAACTATTCTATGATTCCATGATTCTACAGATTCAGAGGCCCTTAAACAAGAAAAATGTGCCAGGAGATCTAAGATGGATATTGATTATAACTCTCTTACATGTCATATGAATGTGTGCTCTTCAGGAAAGCAATCAACTATTAAATCCTCCTGAAGCTGTCTGAAGGATTACTGATATGAAGAAACAATACAATCATGTTTGGAAGAATTTTCTGCAATCCAGTTCATTCTTTCAAAATGTATTTGTTTTGAATTATTACTGATGTATCTGATTTGAGGGTTTTGCTTCCATTTTCCTGCTATTATTTCCCATGTTTTCTTGTGTGACTTTTCATGGGTTGGGTGCCAGTGAAATGAGGAGTAAAGAAAACAAAACCCAATATGAGATGCTGCTGTGTTACTGATGTGAAGTGTATCAGAGAGTATTAGCTTCAAAACTGTTCAAAGGCAAACAGCTTGGGTAATTTCTATTCCATTATGAAATGTAGAGCCTTGTATTTTCAGCCAAGAAGGGAATAAAAAAAATAAAAGGAAATTATGAGGGGTTTTGCTAAAGAAAAATGTCTTGTCTTGTCAGCTGCTCCACCCTCTGCTGAGGATTCAGTCCAGTTTTGGAAGAGGAAGCATCTTCTATTGAATGACCCCAGTCAAGGATTTCCTTGGAGGCTGCCCATGCCTCCTTTTAATGTTTGAGAGCTGCTAAGAAGACAGTCCTGTAGATACTGTTGAACTGGAGGTTCACATTTTGCAAACTTTTTTTAAAAGTCCATTTTTCTCACTCTGAGAACACTTGTAAATATTTTAGGAGCAAGAAGACATTTGGCCAAGCAGCTGAAAACACATGGCTGCACGGAGGCTGTGATCCCTCAGGTAGCAGCTCATTTGCTTCAGGGTTGTATGAACTGTGATTTAAATGAAAAAAAATAACAACCTGCTTCCCAAGGTCTGCTGAGGCACTGATACCTCCTCTCTCCTCTCTTGGAATGAGAGGGCAAGCCAGACAAAGGTGAGAAAATACAGCCCCTTCCCTGTGTGGCTCTCGTGCAGGGGAAAACAAAAAAATTGTTGCCTGAATTCAGTTTAATCTGTACTCTGTCCCTTGGTTTGCTTTGTAGCAGTCAACCGTAAAACCCTAAAAAGCAGAATAGAGGGAAACAAGTTATTTTTGGCTTTAGAATTGCATAATCTTTCAGATGAGGCATTTAGCAGATGCTGGTGCAGCAAGGGGGAGTGGTGGGGCTGGCCGAGTAGCTCCTTGCTGCTATGGAGCTGAAAGTGCTGAGGTCTGGGGTGGAGTGGTGTTAATGGGCTGTAGCACATAGGAAGAGAGCAGGGTGAGTGATAAGGGCTGAATCTGGGGTTTAACAATTCCCTCAGGTGTCTGAAAGATCCAGCATTTCTGCCTGAGCTGTTAAAGGGTCTACTGCAGAAGATAGACCGCACGATGAATAAAACCATCTGTGTTTTGCTCTTGCCACAGCAAATTCAGTATTAAGGAGCCACAGGGGTTCCAGCTGGGTCCAAAACACCCTGTTTGCTAATGGATACCACATGCAGTAGCTGTATCTAACTGACAGCCTGCTGGTGGCTTTTGGGACAGATCAGATGAGGAGGACAGTAATGTGTTCCACCAGTCTGTGCCAGGCTACCAAACAGGACCAGTGTGCTTTTACAAGCCCAGGAGAAGTTATGGGTTTTGTGACACTGCCCAAATTTGCTTCATTCTTTAGATAAAGTAATTCCTGGTTGAAGTTCCTGGTGCTTATTGGCATCACAAGAGGGAGCCCATGGTACATTGCTTGCTCATGGCCAAGGAAACAAGGTACCAGGTGGGAAATCCATTTCTACATTTGACTATCAGGGCTAGGAAGATGGGAAAAGGTCATCTCTCTGTGTCCTAGTCTGCTGTGTCAGTCTAATCAGCCTCCTTTATTTAAAAAAAAATAGAGAAAAGAGAGGAAATTGGCAGAAGATGTCTGACTTTTTGGCTGCAGGAGGCAGCACGTCTGCTGATGTATCTTTGACCAGACACCAACGTGGTTCTTTCCACTTGCTGCTGACCTTGGCTGGCTTCTGGTGGTGGCACCAGCAGGGCCTGTGCAACCCCAAGAGCTTTCCCACATTCCACACTTGCATGCCTGCTGTACCTGCACTTTCTGCCTCTGTGCTGCCATCTTTGCCACCCTTCTCCAGGAGCTCCCTGGCAGGCACATCCAAACAGAAAATCTCCAGTGCTGCCAGTATCATAGAATCATAGAATCATAGGGGTTGGAAGGGACCTCGAAAGATCATCCAGTCCAACCCCCCTGCCAGAGCAGGGTCACCCAGAGTACATCACACAGGAAGGCGTCCAGGCGGGGTTTGAATGACTCCAGTGCAGGAGACTCCACAACCTCTCTGGGCAGCCTGTTCCAGGGCTCCAGAACCTCACAGGGAAAAAATTTGTCCTGATATTCACCTTGAACCTCCTATGCTCCAATTTGCACCCATTACCCCTTGTCCTATCACAGGTCATCACTGAAAAAAGCTTAATTCCATCTTCCTGACACTCACCCTTTACATATTTGTAAACATTGATGAGGTCACCCCTCAGTCTCCTTTTCTCCAGGCTAAAGAGACCCAGCTCCCTCAGCCTTTCCTCATAAGGGAGATGCTCCACTCCCCTAATCATCTTTGTAGCCCTTTGTAGCCTGTGGCTTTGTAGCCAGTAGTGGAAATGCACTGTGCCTTGTGGAATAGATGGCTCCTGACCAGCCAGTCGAGAGAAAAGCCTGCTCTCAGATCCATAAAAGTGGATTATCTGCAGTCCAGGAGGAATAAAAAGCTGTTGTCTGTGCTGTGCGTCATGATGACACCCCCAGGAGCCATCCTGGACACCCAGAGGTCCAAAGCCCAGTGAAATGATGCCAAGCAGATTAGAAAACTCTTACAAAATAACAAAATCCAGTGCTTAAAGGCAGGCATTGAGAGCCATATGCAGCCTTCTAAATGAAAGGGATGGCACAGTGAAAGGTATTGAGGATCCAAAGTGGCCACGAAAGGTGAGGGTACGAAGCTGATGTGCACATTCATATACCTACTTGACTGTGCTCTTATCTGCTAAATCACAGCTTCTGTTACAAAAGAATTATTAACCTTCTGCTTCATGCATGTTAATCAACACAGCAAATTAATCAGCTCCCCCAGGGCTTATTAAGAGCTAAGAGCAATTTTCAGCAAGTTACCAGATTGCGAAGGCTGCGACTTTGACAGAACGTGTGAGAAGCTGTTTCCTACCTTATGTAGAATAATGCTCCTGATTTGAATTGTTACATTTTTATCTGCTGCATTAGTTTGGGTTGTTCAGGACTTTAACAAGAACCAAATTCCCCTCTTTTGGGATCCAGGCTGGGTGCTGAGGAGTGGGTGAGATCCAAAATGTATGAACTACAGTTCAATGTGAGCATCCTCCTGCCTGTCCTGGGCTTTTTACAAACTTACTGGCTTCAAAAAGCCAGTCATTCATGGTGGGTTTTAAGTTCAGCAAGAATTACTAACTCTACTCCTAAAGCAATGCATTAAAACAGGTATCTTTAGGGACAGCTAATGGCTCAGTGAGCTCTCATTTTCCTGGAAAATAGGATTTTTCCCACTCTATCTGTTTTTTTTGTCCTGCCCAGCTGCTTTGAATTAAAGCCAACTTCAAGGGCCCATTTTTTCCTCACTTTTACCAGCATAAATCAAAAGCTAACCATGTTAATGTCACTGGTGTAAAATTGGAGGAAATGAGAGAAGAATTAGCCTGGGTAAAATCTAATTTGTTTTTTTTGCTCTGTATCTTTCCAAATTGCAATCTAGATTAAAATTATTCACCCGTGTATACAAATGGGAAACTGCCACAGCACATCATCTTCCAGGAGAGGAAAATTCAGGATGTTTTTCCTGAACTCCCAGTCTTTTTATAAAGCTGACAAAAAATAGACAAGCACTTCCCCAGTTTCACACGAAGAAAGCACAAGGAAAAAGCTGCACAACCCCTACTGAGGGCAATTCAAGGCATCTGGTGTAAGCCAGGCTTTAAAATTCAGCTGGAATCCTGGACACACAGGGTTAATGTGTGTTTAAACAAGCACCACGAGCTGTCATTTCATTTCTCCTCAGTCCATATTTGCCGTGGCCCACACGTACAATAGAGCTCTTTTCAGAGATGACATAATGTGGTGTTTTGCAAAAAAAAAATGGGGTGAAAGTTTTCTTTTCATCCTGCCAATGGGAAATGTGTCTTGTGTGCTTCAGCAAATTACTGCCTTGAGGCAGAAAAAGCTCTTTGTAATGCTTTGGTGCTAAAACAGGTACTGAGTCATCTATCCAGCAGAGTCTAACAGAGCTCTATCCTCCTGAGAGAGCTGCATGCCTTTGAACTTGCTTTCCAGGCAGTGCTGCTGCATCGAGGTCCCCTCTCAGATGCCATTCATCTCTAAGGAGGTCTGCTACAGCTGCAGGACACAATTTATGGGTTCTGCAGGAAGAAATAGTCCCTCAGAAAACACAGTAGCTACATTCAGGTGCATATTCGTCTGACAACCGCTGACAAATGTGAATGCTCTGCTTATAACGTGGCAAGCTTGGCACATCTTTCTCCTGGTGAAAACAGGAGGGAGCTTGGCTGAAATAAATCACATTTCCAGACAGAGTTTTGGGCAAGCTGGAGAGGGGAGGATGACTGGCATGAAGAGTTTGTTGCCTTCTGTGAGGGTGGATGCTCGAGGTGGGACACGTACATCTAACGCTATATCTCTGCAGAACAAAGCAGAGCACCTGAGCTACTCATCCAAGTGGCAAAAAGCATGGAGAAAAACGAGTGCCCTTCCAAGTCCTGACTCACCCAAGCTCTTTAGGATGTGCCTGCTTCACAAAAAAGGTGAAGCAAAGCATTTATTCAGGAGTTGTCTTTGGGTGTAGCAGCTGGGCTGGGCTGGGGTGCTCTTGCCCCCTCCTCTCCAGCCTGACCTCACCCTGGACATGGTGGGAACAGCCAGAGGGAGTGGGATGGCACTTGCCAGAGCAAAGTTAAAGTCTGAAAAAATCTTGAGGGATTCATATGGAAATGAAGAAAAAAAAGTTATTTCTAAGGGATGTGTGTTAATATGGAGATTTTTGGAAGAAAAAGAGACTCGAATGATGTGAAAATGGCCTTTAAAGTCTCCAGGGTTAGTTTGGTTTTAGCCATCATGATCAGGGACAGTTTGTTGATAGATATCTTCAGTCTCCCCACAGCCCTGTCTCACTCAAAAATCTTCCATGCCCGTCAGCAAACCAGCCCTGCTCTCTCCTTACTGGGGCACAATGTGGGAAGCAAAATCCTTTCATCTTGCTATGGCTCAACTCCATTTCCCAAGCTTCCAGTGGATTACTGAAGCTGCTGATTGAGCAGGTTTAATGATTTCTACCAGCTTTCCCTCTACACAGCGACAATTAAATGAGGATTGACTTGTCACTGAGGATAGTTACTGGATAACTTCAGTTTCTCTTTGTCCCACTGTGTCCTCCAGCAGAACTTTTTTCTCAGGGGTGGAGGACTGGGTGTCTGTTTCCTTTGAAATTGCACTTTCTCAACCCAGCCAGATTCAGGCGTGCAGCTTGTTTAAGCTTTAGTTTCCACATACTGGTTCTTATTAAGACCTTCTTAAGAGCTTCAAAAGCTCACCAGTGTTTTCTGCTAGTTTCTCATAAACACGTTTGTACTCTCAAACTTTTCTTCTTTGTACATGACATAGAATAAATTCTTAAAGGCTTTGCAGTGTAAGGGGTTTTTCCTGTTGCTTCAACCTGTGGGTTTTTGCTGTGCTTCCTGAGGCCAGGCTGGAGGAGGCTCTGGGCAGCCTGATCTAGTGGGAGGTGTCCCTGCTCATGGCAGAGGGGGTGGAACTGGGGGATCCTTGTGGTGCCTTCCAGCCCTGACAGATTCTGATCTGTTTTAGCAGAGGACTTTAGAGCCCTAATGGCTCAATGGTTGGACTTGATGATCTTGGAGGTCCCTTCCAACCTAAAGGATTCTATGATTCTATGATTCCCACCATGGTTTTAAACCCAGGCTGTGCCAGGACTGTACCCATGGATGTCTCCACTTGCCCATCAGATGAAGATACCTCCACTCTGCTCTTCAGAGCTCTCTCGAGTGGTACAAGACTGTCTAATTAAATAACATAAAACTTCTGTGAAACCAATTCGAGTGAAGAGCTTTGTTTTCATGTGGGTAAAACAAAATGGGGGGGAGTAAATGATCTGCCCAAGGCAGAGCCCAGACCGGTGCCTAGCGGTCCCCTCCTCTCTGGCTTAGAATGCAGGTTGCCCACATGCCCTTTTGCTTGGAACTCCAGCCAAGTGACTTCTGTTCAGTTTAGAAACTAGCAATTTCATTGCTTTCCCATGTAAATAAAAGCTGTGCATTGCCACTGGGTGACAAGCAATTTCCTCCCACTCCCCCACTTATAACAGAGAAGAAGCATTACAGATGCTGCTGCCTCAGCGTGGCATAGAAAACAACCCTTCCTGCCCTTCCCAGGGGAAAAAAAAGAAAGAAAATATCAGGGAAGGCTGTGCCTCCCTGTTAAAGCTGCAGCTGCAGGTTTCCCATGCAATGCTATGCTTACAAATCCTTTCTTGGAAAGGTGTGCTTCCTTTTATTGCCTCCTGACGCCCACAGAAGAAAGGGAGAGGAAGAAATGTGGTAGGAAAGTGCACCCCTTAAGTGGGAACAGTGGCAGTCCCCATCCCAGGCGTGCCTGGGGAGCTCAGGACAGTTTTCTCATGCTCTCTGCCCACAGCTGTTGCTCCCTCTTGCTCCCTGGGATGCCCAGAGCCAAAAAGCTGCAAACCTCAGGCCTCATTCTCTTGTCATCCTCTCCTCTGGTTGTAAAAACATGTCCAAGCAGAAAAGTCCATGTATTATATATCAAGATCCAGGTATAAATCCTGTGGGTCTCACTGAAATTACTCTTCAGGCCAGCAAAGAAAGCCTCAAACACAGAACCTGAACTCTGATCCACACCTGAACCATCTCCAGGGAAGGATTAGTTTGGCTCAGAATTAATATTTTCAGTACTGAATTGAACCTGCCACTCCTGTGGGCTGGGATTACAGTGTCCTTCAAAGGTATAAAGCCTGTGGGTCTCACTGAAATTACTCAAAAGAGCAAAGAAAGCCTCAAACACAGAACCTGAACTCTGATCCACACCTGAACCATCTCCAGGGAAGGATTAATTTGGCTCAGAATTAATATTTTCAGTACTGAATTGAACCTGCCACTCCTGTGGGCTGGGATTACAGTGTCCTTCAAGGTTTTCCACAACAAAATGATGCTTTGCATTTCTGTCTGTGTTTTGCCTGCATGGTGCCTAGTCCTTGGAGCAAATAAATGCAATTTAGCTCCTTTGGAACTTTTAGATGTTGTTCACCTCATCTAACTTTAGGTGTCAAACCTGCAGACACGCAGCAGAACTACTTAACTGGAGACAATCCCTGGAGAGAAACAGCACTTTTCTGGGAGTGGCAGCACTGCCCTGTTTCAGAGACTTTAGGCCAGGAGAAATCACCTCTGTTTTCTTCCTTTGAGTATAAAAAGCCTTTGAGTAATTCAAACAGCATTATCTACAGATAAATCCTGCTCCCTGGGTCTCAAAGATGAGTTTAATGCTCTCATATGATTTGTTTTCTATTCCACTGAGAGGGGCCACTCTGGGCAATAAAGAAAGAATGGTGAAAAAATAGAATCCAATGAAAAAAGGAGGAATGAGATCCAAGATCTTACACCAGAGAAAAGCATCCAGTGGTCCCAGACTGCACTCACTTAAAAAAAAAACAAAGAAAAAATATTAAACCATCTATTTATGTTGCCTGTCCACATATTGTGTCTCGACTATAAGGCAACACAGCCTCTGCCAGAGCAACCACTAAGACCCCTGCAGTTGCATGAACCCCCCAAAACTTGTGTTTTAGGAGGTAAGTGACCCAGGGAAAGCCCATGGCACCATCTAGAGGGAGGAAGAAAATACTGTAGGAAGAAAACCCAGCTTCTGGCTTGTGATGTTCCCTCTCCTTCTGTGAGAACTGTCAGCTGAAGGATCAGATAGACTTGGAGACAGGCTGGAGGAAAATCAGAGGAGAGGCTTTTTGAGATGGAAGACAGGGAGGGAAAACTGTGAGAGGAATAGAGTAGATCCAATTGCTTTCTTTGTGGCTGCCTGTGATCAATAGTGCGGTGGTTCCAGGATTACATTTGAAACAATCTGTCTGGAGATGATGGAAATGTCTCAGGCAAGAAAGTATTAATGAAAGTCACCTTCCAAAGATGTATCAACTTCTTGAAAACTCTGTATAGTCCCTCTGTTTTTTTTTTTCTAGCTCTTTTACCTCCAAAAACTTATTGTAAAGTCAATGATGCCCTCCCAGCAATCCTTCCCACCTCACCTTTGGGGACACCCATATCCTGCTGTGGTCCTTTCCCTGCCTCCTGTGCTCTCCAGGGTAGGAAACACATTTTCACCTTTCTAAGAAGCTCTGCAGAACTGTTAGAATTGAATACTGGAGACCAAAGACAGATGTTGGGAACTCTATAGTGTGAAGGTAGGTAACAGTATCAAAATCAGATGATGTTTTGGGGTTGTGTCTAGTTTCCAAATGAGTAACAGTCATCTCAGGATAAAGATTGTTGATGAGTTATCCTTCTGACAACATGCTGTGACATCAGTCATCCCCACAGTCATCTTTTACTTGTGTATTACACTTAAAATTGCCTGGCTCCATCTCCTGGCTCCACCAGCCTGGCTCTGTGTAGGTGCAGTGGAGATGGGAAAGCCAACAGGCTCTGTTGTGAAGACATCTGGGTGTTCTAATGCTGGCCAGGCTGGTGGCATGGAGAAACCACTCTCACCACGGCTGGGTGAGGAGGCTGGTAAAGCTCAGACAGAGTGGCAGCAGTTCTAGGGGTCATCTCTGCTTTACAGAGGATCAAGGCCATCCAGAGGGACCTGCACAGG
>NW_008598096.1:0-2549 GCF_000691845.1 Merops nubicus
ACGCCACCCTGCTGAGCATGTTCTGCCTCCCACCAAGGCTCTGCTGCCTTCTAAAGAATCTTCCCCACTGGGATCGGGACCCTCCCTGGGGTCCCACTTATCCCCAGGGTAGCTGCTGCACTGCCCCCAAAACTCCCATCCACAGAAGCTGTTGCCGGCCCACACTAATCCCCTTTCCAGGGGTCTGCTGCCCCCCACAAGCAGCCCCTGCCCCCCGAGATCTGCTGCCCCAGAACCTGTTGCACCCCACTGCTCCCCCAGAAGCTGCTCCTCACCCTGGGGCCACGTGGAGGGTCCTGAGCCTTCCCCTAGAACTGAGGTGCAGGTGCTTTCTTGCCGGCTCTTGTGCCCACACATCCATGTCAAACATTCCCACGGCCAAAAAGGGCTGCAGTGCCCAGGTCCTGGCTTGGTCCCTGTCCCCTCTTTCTCCAGGGCCTGGCAGATGGTATCAGGGATGGGGAGACACCAAAGTGCTTTCAGTATGAGGGTCTACCTGGTAAACGTGGCACCTCCAGACACCTCCTGCACAGGGTACACAGACGATTTTTCAGCTTGGGTAAGTTTCCAGGTCCATGCTGGCCAAAGATCTCACCCAAGGACAGGGCTGGGAGGTGTGGAGTGAAGGAGAAAGCACGGCAAGACAAATTATATCTGTCCTTGAAGAAGGGGGTTGATCCTTTTAAGCCCTTTTTCCCCAAAGAAAACATGCTGATGTGATTCATTCCCCACATGTTCACCTGCACATCTCCAGCACCTTTGAACCTGGTGCCCAGCTGATGAGATGAGCAGTAAAGCAGGCAACCCCATGGGAGTTATAAATGAAGATGGACTTCAGCAACTCTATGATAAATGAAGATGTTCATTGCTCTCAGAAAGCTGCTTATACAGTATACAAAGCTGTCCACACGCCCCACTTCCTGAGCTACTTGATTACAAACTACTGTCCATGCGCTTAAGCTCTTCTTGCAATTTGTTCTCCAGCTGTCATCATGGTCTTTGTTGTTCTTCTTTTGCTTCCTCCTTACCTCGGTTCTCTGCATTCCTTTTCCTTCCTATCTCTCACTTTGTTGTCTTCTTCTTCTGTATTTAGAGTTCTTGGAGTATTTCGAGTTCCACTGCCCACAGCCCAGCACAGCCCAACACAGCTTAGCTTAAATCCATCCAGAAATGTTCCCACAGTTTCTCCCTTTTTGTTTTTGTGCCAGTCAAGAGCAAACAAGGAACCGAGGTTTCCCATAGATGGAATGAGAAACAGCCAAGTCAACAAGTCAATTACCTAGGATAAAGGTAGCCACACAGTCATCTTTCACTCTCCTAGCCCGTGTTTACAAAGGTCTAACTTGACCAGGGCCCACTCCCAGGAGTCAGGAGTTCCCTCCTCAACCAGTAAGCTCTGTGAAGTGCGTCCACTTCACAGATAGACACTCCTCCCTTCCTGCAAGTGGTCCCAGCTTTTATCCCCAAGCAGGACGCAATAACACAACCACAGCGAGGAACAAAACCAACAATCCAGCTTCTATCAAAGATAGCAACCATCCTGACAGTCCCCTACTTAGCTCTATATAGTTAGCATTATTACACTTAACACACAACAGGCTATAAATCTTATTCAAATACAGTTCCTAATTACTACCATATGAAATGATATATTTCTGGCAATATTTACAATGGATAATGATATACAAACAACGAACTGGGCACAGGCTAGTGCTCACTGTGGTCTGGTTTCAGCTTGCTATGGTTGACTGATCAGGTTGTCCCCCAGCAATATTGGGTTTTGTCCATGGTTTTACCCACTTTGCTGATATCCACCTGGTACCTTTATCTGTAACAACACAAGCATACCCTCTTCCCCACGTTATTAAATGTTCCAGCCCTTCCAGCTTTTTGTAATTTTTCATGTGATGTTAACCCAGTTTCTCCCCCTTTTTGTTTTAAACGTTGACGTTTAAGGGTTTGATTCATGCGCTCCACGGTCGCTTGTCTGGTGGGTGAGTGAGGAATGCCTGTAACATGCCGTTATACCCCATTGTTGAAAAAATTTCACCATAGATTTACTAACATATCCTGGCCCGTTGTCTGTTTTAATGCTGCTTGTTAGCTAATATATTGAAGCAATTCACACATGCTTACAGCCTGCGAGCTGGCTGCCAGGTCATCCTGACCGTGCAGCTGTTAATTTTCTCATGAGATTGTTGCAGTTAAGCCTTGCTGGTTTTGCTTTCAGTTTCTAGCTTGTCTACTAACAACTCTACTTGTTTTTGCCTAAGTTCCTTAGTTAGGCGCTTCGAACATTCTTATCAGCAGCTTCCCACGGTACCAGGGCCTTCAGATATTGTGTGCTGCCCGACAGCTGCCTCAGTCCCTTCAGCTTTGCCTCTCTGCCACCAGCCAGCACCCAGCCCATCTCGCTACCACAGCCTCCACTGTGAGGCTGAGAGCCTTCTCTGCCATGACCAGGGACATTACCAGCGTGCCCCAGGGCCAGTGCTGGTGGAGCCCAGCCTGAAGCTGCCAGCGGGACAGTCCTAGTGCTGGGGACACCT
>NW_008598096.1:2757-3052 GCF_000691845.1 Merops nubicus
GATATTACCAGCGTGCGCCAGGGCCAGTGCTGGTGGAGCCCAGCCTGAAGCTGCCAGAGGGACAGTCCTAGTGCTGGGGACCCCTGTAGAGTGGGGCTGTGTCTGGCCACCCCTTGGACCCCTCCATGGCTGGGCATTTTTGTGAGCCTGTTGCATCCTTGTGGTCTGCCTTCACTTTATGCTTGGTGGCTGCCAGTGGCTGTGGAGACCGGTACCGTGGCCAACACAGCACTGCCCAGCCTCTTGAGTACCCATCCCACCCGGATCAGCCTCGGGGGGCTCCAGGGCTATGAAA
>NW_008598096.1:3142-11198 GCF_000691845.1 Merops nubicus
CCGTGGGGTGAGCAGAGCTGGACTGAGGACAGGGTGGGGGGGTCAGTGTGTGTGTATGTGTTTTAGGGGACCTTGTGGGGCTGGTGGGTGTTCACCGTTTCCCAACAAGTGTGAGGACCACAGCCAGTCCCTGACACAGGGAGAGGTGTGCAGGGAGCCGGGAGGAGAGCGATGCCCCTGGGGCAGTGCATGGGGATAATTGCCAGTGCTAGGGTTGGCCCTGCCTACCCAACACCAAGGACTGGGTGCTGGGGTGGCACGGCACCCTGTGTCACCCCCAGTGCATGGGGTTGGGATCCGGGTGCCATCCTGACACCAAGGTGAAGGGGCTGTTGGTCGGTGTGACCAGCTGCCCAGCTTCTGGCAAGGATGAGAGCCGTCTTTCCTCCCTCCTGCACAATGCACTGGTGACTGCAGGGCTCTTGTGGGATTTAGGGATAGTTGCTAGTAGTATATACCCACCTTGTTTAAAGTGTTCAGTCAAGTTGAATGTCCCAGAAAACAAACAAACAAACAAAAAGGCAAAACCAATCAAACAAACCCACCCAGTCCTTTAAGTCCATCACTCTAACATTCCAGTTCTGGGGAATCATCATTGGAGAAGACAGTCCTGGCTGCAGAGAATCCATGTCCTCTAAGCCCTCACAGCTTGTGCACACAGTCCTGTCCATTCCGACTGCCGGACAGTGTGCTGCATTCCAGTCAAAATCATGCTGGCGATGAAGCTCTTCTCCAAAGAGAACACAGCAGTCTCTCTGACTGTGGGTCCTGGCTCAGTCTGATTATCACAGGGAACACTTGCAACATTTCGACGTCCCTGTTGGCTGCCGCTTGTTTGTGAGCAGCAGCCCATCGGTCGGGGGGATCCAGAGGGGGATGCAGATCAGGCTCTCCTTCTGGACCAAATGGGTCAGGTTCCCAGGGGTCCTTTCTCATGTCCCCCCCACGGCACCAACCTGTTCTTCCTTAAGACTTTGCTGAGATTCTATACCACTCATGGCATCAACCAGTTCCTCCTTAAGAGTTTGCTGAGACTTTATCAGAGAAGCAGCAGACCAAGTCAGGGAGGATTCTAAGACACTAGTGAAGGAGGAATTGCCCTTAAGCTCACCAGTTCTTAAAGAAATATGGCTTTTCAGCACTTCAAAGACAATTTTCCAGGGACTTAAAAAGGGAATGATCATCCTGTGGTTTTGGGTGGACCAGTCTCATAAAACAACTCACAAATTATTCCATGTTTTGGGCTTAAAAACTTTAGCACTATTGAAATCAGGGTCTTGGCTACGGTCTCACAGTAAAAGTCTCTTTAGACTGTTTTCGTCTAAAGGGCCATTATGCTTCTTTTCAGAGCTTTTGCTACCGAATACACGAGTCTAACCTGTCATTCAGTGGTTATAAACCTGGGTCCTTCTTGGGATCTCTGGGTCCTGGATCAAAAAGCTCTCTCTTGCCTCTACTGTCCGAAGTGTCAGCCGTCAGCACTGCAGCGGCACCAGTAACCCCTACCTGCTTCGCATCCTCCGATGGACAGGGAGGGACAGTAGGGAAGGGCAAGAAGGGTTCGGGGCTGCTGGATTTTGTGGCGAGTCCAGAGAAGGAGTTCATACTTTAAGCCATTTCAGCATCAGTTTTAAATCATAGTCCTTCCATGTAGTAACTAAGTCCGTAGTCTCTGTCCAAGTCTCTGGTTTAAAAGCTAACTCAGGGTCAGGAGCATAACCCTGTATCCGGCACCATCCCAACAATTTCTTTATAGTGCCTTCATATTTCACCCCTCTCTTAGAGAGCATATGTAGCAGGATCCTTACAACCACCACCTCTTCTTGACTTAAACTCTGATCCATGCTGCCCTAGCTGCTCACCTCTCCGTTGGAACAATTCCGGGCCGTGCTCCAAGCCCCTGTGCCGGCCCAACCACGCGGCTCTAGCTGGGCTCCTCTCACCTCCACAGTCGAGCTCCTCTTGCTTCCTGAACACCCCAGGGTCCCCACTTGACGAGACAAGCAGTAAAGCAGGCAACCCCATGGGAGTTATAAATGAAGATGGACTTCAGCAACTCTATGAGAGTTATAAATTAAGATGTTCGTTGCTCTCAGAAAGCTGCTTATACAGTATACAAAGCTGTCCACATGCCCCACTCCCTGAGCTAATTGGTTACAAACTACTGTCCATGCGCTTAAGCTCTTCTTGCAATTTGTTCTCCAGCTGTCATCATGGTCTTTGTTGTTCTTCTTTTGCTTCCTCCTTACCTCGGTTCTCTGCATTCCTTTTCCTTCTTATCTCTCGCTTTGTTGTCTTCTTCTTCTGTATTTAGAGTTCTTAGAGTTCCGCTGCCCACAGCCCAGCGTGGCCTGATGTAGCTTAGCTTAAATCCATCCAGAAATGTTCCCACACCCAGGTTTAGCCTTGTTAGTCCTCACCAGCACCCCCATGGGGCTGGGGGAGATACTGGACCTGTGGCCTCACCCTTGGAAAAGCTTCAGTCAAAGCTTTGGATTTACTTCTGTGCCAGATCAACCTCGGGGCAGAGCTGTAGGAAAGCTGGTTTCCTTATCGCAGCACTACTGTAAATACAGCACCTTCTAGTTCTCCTGCCAGCCGGTCGCTACATGGGTCTGGGCCCTGCTGGATGGAGGGGCAGGATGGGGCCCTGAAGGGATGGGTGCGGAAGCAGGGGCACCCAGCTCCCACCATCACTGAGGTCAAAAGAGTAGGAAAACTAAGCTTTATTGGGGGAAGCAGCTTCATACAGAAAGCAGCTGCAGCTTGGCACCCCAAAAAGTTGTTCTGTCACACTCGAGAGGGGCAAGAAAGGACCAGGAGGGGTTTGAAGAGCAGGACCCGCCTGCAGGTGGAGCTAGGGGAGCACAGGGCTCCCTCCACACCACTCTATAGTATCCCATGCCTGCAGCACCCTGCTGCAGGGTCCCCTTCAGCCCAAATCCTTTCTAGGCTTGGGACATTTGGCAGGGATATGACAAGAGAAGAAACTCAGTTCTTTCACCCTCCCTATTCCCTTCCCTTGCCCCATCTGCAGGGACAGACACCCACATGTGCCCTCACCACAGCAACCAGCGGCTTCATCCGCACGGTGAGGGTACAGCCCTTACCCCGCAGCCCTTTCCCCTGCCCCAGCTTCTCACCAGCGGGATATTTGCACATACAAACCCGAGTGAGTTCATTGGCACATCTGTCCTCACCAGCTCACGCTAAAACACTGCACCCCACGCTCCTGCCTCGGCGTCGGGGTGCCCCTGGTGCCGTGGTGGCAGCAGCTGGGGCTCACCACCCCAGCTAACAGAGCGGGGCGGGGGCTCCGGCGCAGCCCCTCCGGCACAGCGTCACCTCTCGCCCCTCGCACAGCCAAAAGACGGGGTAGAGGGGCTCGGTGAAGATGCTGTGGAAGGAGTGGATGAGTCTCATCCTCTCCCCGAGGCCGTAGAAGGAGAGGAGCCCCTTGCCGTAGTCCAGGCTGACCCCCAGGTTCCTATACAGCTGATCCTGGATCTTCTCTGCCCGGCCCTTGTGCCAGGCCAGGTAACAATCCTCCCGCACCTGCAGCCCCCACGAGCCCCTGTCCAGCCCGATGTTGAACTTGTGGCCCTGCTGCCGCTCCCATGGGAGACCATGGTAGGTCACCCCCAGGATGACGGAGTGGCTGGAGATCTCCACCTCCCAGTAGTGGTGGCCGTGGCTGTAGCCCTCCGCACACATCACCTGCCAGGGCTCAAAGCAGGGTCCCCGCTCCTGCCGCCCGCAGGCAGCGCCGGCTCCGTGCTTCGCTCTCCGGCGGCCTTTGGACAGCTCCAGGTACTTGTTGGCAGTCTCGGGATTGAAGGTCAGGTTGCGGTGGTCTGGGAAGAGCAATGGCACGGGTGGGGCTGAAATGCTTCACCAGACCTTTACGCCCTTGGCGTGAGCCCCCCGCCACGGTGATATTGTTTAAACCGCATAGAGCTCGCTCCCCAAATCGAAGGGAAGAAGTCGCAGCACGTTTGGAGGGGAAGGAGCGATACCCGCCCACCTGCCACAAGGAATGGGAACACCAGAAATAGCTGGCGAGGCACCAAGACAAGGCTTCGCACAGCCCGTGCACGGCCAGCGAGCAGCGACGGCTCCGTGGTCGTTTTGGAAAAGATGTGCAAAAAATAGGAGCATGGGTGGGAAGATGGGAAAAAACAAGGCATTAAGTGAGCACGGGCAGTCACCGACCACCAGCATCTCACCTGCCTCCTGCAACAACCCAGCCCGGCTGGCTATGGAGGGCTTATGCCTCCTGCCCACACAGAACATCTTTTGTCCTTATTAACACCCCTGAGAATGTTCTGTGGGACCTGATGGAAGGAATTCTTACAGGTCCCATGGGCATCAGTTGCCTCCCTGGCAAGAATGACATGACCATCATGCCTTAATCATTAGCCGACTCTTTTCCCAACAGGGAGGAGATGGGAAAAGGAGCATTGAGGAAATCCCTAAGGCATTGGAGTGGAATGGGCCCAGGGAGGGAAGGTGACACAAAGGACTGTGGCTGGGAGTGCTGGGGCCATATCCCTGGACAGAGAGCAGTGACTGCAGGCAGGGCTCTGGACTGGTGCTGAGCTGGGGGTCAGCCCACGGCACAGCCCTGTAAGGGCTCACTTGCCAGCTGCCAACGTTGCCAGTCTGCCCGTCTGTGGGAGAGAACCGTGTCTAAACTGGGGTTGTTTGGAACAGGCACGTTGCTCCTGCCTGGGTCTGACACCCACGGCAGGTGAAAAGGCGAGGATGGAGACAAGGCAAGGCCTGGCACAGATCAACCCAATGACGGGCACTGGCAGACCCAGTTTCCAGAGGAGAGCATTCCCTGGTGCTGCTCATCCCCCCAGCAAGCCCTTTCCCAGCCACACAGTGGCCCCCAGCCCACTTACCCCAGCCCTACACCAACCTTTCGCTGCATTTAGGGAGAGTGGGAAAGACAGAGAAGGGGCCCCTCTCCCCACAGCCACGACCACCCTTCTCCCAGGGAAGGCCCAGTGCTGAGGATCCCAGCAGGACACTGTCCCTCCAGACCCCCACACACTCCTCACCCTTCAGAAGCTCAGCTCGGAGCTGGCACTCGGGGAGAGGGGCCACCACCTTCACCGCCGGCTCCTGGGGCTGCACCGGGCCTGTGGAGGATGGGGAAAGACATTCTGAGTGATGCCACCCAAAATCTTGTTCCTTCCTGGCTCCGATGGGAGAAGGAGGAGGATGACCATCATATCCAAGCCTGGGAGTGGGGACATGCCACCAAGAAGCTCAGCTCGGAGCTGGCACTCGGGGAGAGGGGCCACCACCTTCACCGCCGGCTCCTGGGGCTGCACCGGGCCTGTGGAGGATGGGGAAAGACATTCTGAGTGATGCCACCCAAAATCTTGTTCCTTCCTGGCTCCGATGGGAGAAGGAGGAGGATGACCATCATATCCAAGCCTGGGAGTGGGGACATGCCACCACAGGTCAGCATTGTCATCAAGAGGGGGCCGCAAGGAAGCCACCCAGCTCATCCCACCCCATTGATACCCATCTGCCGAACCGCACACGTGTGTCCCCATCCCAACCCCCGTGCCCAGCAGCTGTGTCCCCAGCAGTGTGCCATGGGCCAGGCAGTGGTTCAGGACGACTCGGAGCCCTCTGGGGTGCCCCCGTGAGCAGAAGGGTTACCTTGGCCAGGGGGGTCAGGGGCTTTGGGGGCCACAGAGCCCGGCAGGTCCTCCAGCAGGAGCCTGGAGATGTTGGTGAGGATCTCATCGATGGGCTTGACTATGCTGGCCACATCAAACTTCACAGGGAGCAGCACCTCTGGGCTCTCTGGAGCTGGGATCAGGGGGAGCTCCTGCAGACACACACACACAGGCACCGGCCTGGGGAGGATCAGCAGTTCCACATCCCACCTACACACACCACGTCTCCCTGTGGGTGACAGGGCATCCCCAAAACATCTGCAGTTAGCTGCAGCCAGTCCATGGGGTCAGGGGACTGTTGCAGGGACAGTGGGAGGCTGTGGGGAGCAGAGGGGCTGCAGCACAGGACTTTGTGTTTTGCTGGCAGTGGCAGAGCCTTGCTGAGTGGTTTGGGGGTGGGAGAAGCCACCCGCCCATGGCCCTGCGGGCAGCACCATCCACTCTGATCCAGCACCAGCCCCTGACTTTTCAAGGGCTCCCCCAAAAGCAGCTCTTCCCCACAGCCCCACCACATCCCCGAGCTGGGCTGGGGCTGCGTCCCCCTTGGGAAAGGGGTCGACCGTGTCTCTGCCCTCAGCGAAAGGGCACAGGGAGGGACACTGTGCCAGAATGGTACCTGGAGGAAGGTCCTGTGGTCGGGGCAGGCCAGCAGGCGCTGAGCCCTCTCCCTGTGCTGGCCAAGGACATCCAGGTGATCCTTCAGGAGGCTCCGGCCCTCCTCCACACGCCCCAGCGCCGCCACCTGCTCTTGCTCAATCCTGGCCATCGTCTGCTGCTGGGAATCCTCCAGAGCTTTCCTCAGGACAGTGAATTTCCTCAGGATCACTGATATGACCCCCTCGGAGGAGTCCTGGATGGGGCAGAGCCATGAGAGCCAGCACACTCCCACCCGCACCCAGCACGGAGAGGGAGGCGGCGTTACCTTGATGATGCGCGTTTGCTCCTCCAGCTCCTGCATCGCCCGCTCGATCTTCTCCGAGTCCTTCTGGGCTTTCTCCAGGGACTCTTTCAAAAGGGTCTGCAAAGGGAGGCACATGACCGCTCGCCTGGCTGCTGGGAGCCCTCTCAGGGCTGCAGGACAAGGCTTGCAGGGAAGGAGGCGGCTTGGGAATGGGAGAGGCTGCGTCCAGGGGCACTGAAAAGTCAAACCCTGTGCTGTCCTTCAGCTTTTTTCAGGTGTTTCCTCTAGATCGAGAAATCACAGACATAATCAGCATTAATGTGGCCAGCAGGACTAGGGCAGGGATTGTCCCTCTGGACTCAGCACTGGGGAGGCTGCACCTCAAATCCTGGGGCCAGTTTTGGGCCTCTCACTCCAAGAAGGACATTGAGGGGCTGAAGTGTGGGCAGAGAAGGGCAACGATGCTGGGGAAGAGTCACCAAGTGTGGTGAGAAGCAGCTGAAGGAGCTGGGGGTGCTGAACCTGGAGCAAAGGAGGCTCAGGAGAGACCTTCTGGCTCTCCACAGCTCCCTGACAGGAGGCTGGAGCCAGGTGGGGGTCAGGCTCTTCTCCCAAGTAATGAATGATAGGATAAGAGGGAACAGCCTTAAGTTACACCAGGGGAGGTTTAGTTTGCATATGAGGAACAATCTCTTCCTCAAAAAGGTTCTCTAGGCCTGTCCCAGGCTGCCCAGGGCAGTGGTGGAATCCCCATCCCTGGAGGGGTTTCCAAGCTGTGGAGATGTGGTGCTGAGGGACATGGGTTAGTGGGGACCTAGCAGCACTGGGTGAATGGTTGGACTCAATAGATGATTTTATGATCCTGCCCTTCAAAGCATTTTTCAGGCAGAATTGTTATAGCAACATGGCACATGACAGCTCAAAGCTGTGTCAGTTAACTTTTCCAAAGACAAGTTCAGCATAAAATGCTTTCAACGTTTTACTAATTTTTAGTTTACTAGGCAAACATTACGGATTATGAGTCTGTTGAAGAAAATAATGTAAGTAGACACAAAACAAGACTTTCAAACATGGTTAACAGTTGGACTCATGGATCTTAAAGGTCTTTTCCAGCCTAAACGATTCCACGATCCTATGTGGCACTGTTCAGCTGGTGCTGCCGGATGTACCCAGCTCTCTGCTGCTCCAGGCAGCACCTGGTTTCTCGGGGAGCAGCCGGGTGCTGGTGGAACCTCCCTGCCTGGACTCCTGTCACCTCCCTGTTCAGCCGAGGCCAGGCACAGCTCGGTGCACGGCAGCACAGCACGTCCCCACAGCAGGCGAGGGGACGGCAGAGGCAGACGTCGTGCCGTGCCCAAGCTGCCGGGACTCGCCCCGCTCACCCCCCGTCGTCCCCACCTGCGCTTTGGCGCGCTCCTCCTCGAAGAGCGCCCGGCGGTGCTGCCGGCACTGCCGG